>NC_089528.1:28639707-28939707 GCF_963924715.1 Thunnus thynnus
GCTTCACCCTGCATCTCTTAGTTTATTCTTTTGCCTTTCACCTCTTGTTGAACATCTTGTAAAGGCATCATTGAGTTTGATAGCAGAATCAGGAGAGATTAGAGATAAAAGAACCGAGCAGAAATGAGAACAAAAAGCTCACATTGCTTCATATTCCACAGTACTTGTGTTTATCAAACCTTAGAAGCAAAGTTTTCCCATCCAGCCACTGTTAATGAACCTTATTTAATAGAATAATGAAATTAGGCATGGCAGGGGGGAAGCGAGAAGCGCACGCTCGCTGTCCGGTGTGTGTGTGTGGTCTGACAGCTGTGGATAATCTCATTTGCTAAGCGTAATTAATGGCAAGTGGTTTCATTTACTTTTAATGCAGACTGTCTTTCCTCAAGGGCAAAGAAATGTAGAAACTTTTTAGAATAATTTCTCTATCGACCGCCTCAGTATTAGTAATGAGATTTAATAGTAGATGTTTGGTTTATTATTTTCTTATCTGATTTCCTACTCCTTTCTTACTTATTACATCATTCTGGTGTTAAATATGAGCATGAAACCAAAGGCTTTCTTTTATAGCAAAGTCGTGTTGCTTTAAAATCAAGAAAGTTTTATCTTTAAGTAACTCTACTCAAATGTAAATTGCAAATTGTCTCCGTCTGAGATGAAAATTTTTCAGCAGAGTGGAGGTAATACATAATTTTCCACGTCTTTCTCAATCAGTGTGATATAATAACACAATGGAGCCATTCTAAAACTCTAGGTGGAGGAGTTTCTTCTACAAAAGCATGTCAACATTTGTAACTAGTTTAGACAATACAAAACAGAGGATAAACTACACTGAGCTTGGAGATTTAGAGACTTGACAGGTGCTTGGGAAATATTGCAAGTCCTGAGGGCTGTCCAAATCCACAATTCATCACAATGGACCTCAAGTGGACTTTCTGCAGAATTTATATTGTATTATAAATAATATCTACATTCACAGAACAGTGTCATTCAGTGTCTAAAATCTCCTGCCAGCATATCTTTCCTACATTGGAATCGGGAGGCCTGATAGCTGACAGCTTTTTTACTTTGTAAAACCATCAATCAAACAAGCACACTCACTTCAAGTGGCACTGGGCCAGGTGTGTGAAGAAGGCAGGCTCTCTCAAGCTCTCGAGCCCTTTTTCATTCTCCATTCAACTACCTCCATCTCTGTTCATGTGAACAACCATTAATGCCTTCAAGGAGAGCCGATATCCCCATTTGTACGATTCATCATGTCCTGTCCTTCTCTATGATGGCTAGCCATGCGTGGAACAGGTATAAACTCTTTCAGGAGGTGTAGTGGAGTTTTTTTCATCACAGAAGACACAAGTGTTATGCAGGTTTCCTTGATCATTGTTTCCTGTGCAATAATAAAGATACTAACATACTAACTTAGGTTTAATATTTTTTTAAAAAAATGCAAAAGTTACAAAACAGCTGCATAAATCCATACATGATCATTATTTTTCTATGCAACAATTAGTTCCAAAACAATACTAACTTAATGTCAAAATGTAAGTCGTTCCAGCTGTGATGGCCGAATGTTTAAGGTGTTGCACTTGAAATCCAATGCCAATCGTGCTCACAGCGATGGCATATGTTAAGTCTTCTACAATATCTACTCTCGATAGTGCAGAAAACAGCTACAGAAAACATCAATTTTGTGCTAGATTCCCACAAGTACTCAGTACCAGAGGTATAGCTGTGATCAATGCTTGATCATGGTTTTTCTGTGCAACAATTAAGATGCCAAACATACCAAACTGTGAAAAACAGCTATGGTGGATGAGTGGTAAAGGTGTTGGACTTGAAATCCAATGGGGGCTCCTCACACAGGTTCAAACCCTGCTCACAGCGATAACATACATTAAGTCTTTCACCATATGTGCTCTTAATCGTGCTGAAAATAGCTACTGAAAACACCAATGAGGTGCAAGTTTCACACAAGAAGTCTATGTACCAAGGCTATATTAGGAACCTGTCTGTTTACATGCAACATTTAAAACCCTAAAAATATACCAACTTCATTTAAAAAAGTATGCATTGCTCGTAAGACAGCTGTGATGGCCGAGTGGTTAAGGCGTTGGACTTGAAATCCAATGGGGACTCCCCACGCAGGTTCAAACCCTGCTCACAGCGATGGTATATGTTAAGTCTTTCACCATATGTGCTATTGATAGCACTAAAAATAGCTACAGAAAACACTGAGGAAGTGACAGTTTCCCACAAGAAGTCTATGTACTGAGGTAATATTATGAACCTGTCCATTTACATGCAATGTTTAAAACCCTAAAAATATACCAACTTCATTAAAAAAAGTATGCATCACTTGTAAGACAGCTGTGATGGCCGAGTGGTTAAGGCGTTGGACTTGAAATCCAATGGGGGCTCCCCGCGCAGGTTCAAACCCTGCTCACAGCGATGGCATATGTTTGGTCTTCCACAATATGTACTCATGATAGTGCTAAAAATACCAATACACATCAGCAATGTTGTGCGAGATTCTCACAACGAGCTTTGGTGCGAAGGGTATAGTAGCATAATCATGGTCTATGCTTAATCATGGTGCAACGTTTAAGACGCCAAACATACCATCTTCTTTGGAAAGACCATGCATCCGGTTTGAGACAGCTGTTAAGGCAGTGGACTTGAAATCCAAGGGAGGCTCCCGGTGCAGGTTCAAACCCTGCTCACAGCAATTGCAAGTCTTCCATAATACTTAGCCTTGTGCCAGGTTTCCACAATGAGCTTCAGTACGAAGGGTAGAGTTGCAATCTGTACTTTCCTGTGAAACATTTAAGACCCCAAACACACCAGCTTCTATTTAAAGACAGCTGTGATGGCCGAGTGGTTAAGGCGTTGGACTCGAAATCCAATGGGGTTGCCCCGCGTAGGTTCAAAACCTGCTTACAGCGACAGCATAGTTTAAGATTCCCATAATACCTACTCTTGATAGTGCAGAAATCAACAATGAGGCGCCAGTTTCACACAAGATGCCTAAAACCAAGGCTATGTTAGCAATCTGTCCCTTAATGTGCAACATTTAAGACCCCAAATATACCAACGTCACGTAAAAAGTATGCATCACTTGTAAGACAGCTGTGATGGCCGAGTGGTTAAAGTGTTGGACATGAAATCCAATGGAGACTCCCAAGGGCAGTTTCAAACCCTGCTCACAGTGACTGCATAGTTTAAGTTTCTCATAAAACCTACTCTTGATAATGCTGAAAATAACTACAGAAAACACCAACGAAGTGCAAGTTTCCCACAAGAAGTCTAGGTACCAAGGGTATATTAGCAACCTGTCCCTTTACAAGCAAAATTTAAAACCCCAAATATACCAACTTCATTTATAAAAGCATGCATCACTCATAAGACAGCTGTGATGGCCGAGTGGTTAAGGCGTTGGACTTGAAATCCAATGGGGGCTCCCCGCGCAGGTTCAAACCCTGCTCACAGCGATGGTATACGTTAAGTCTTCCACAATATGTACTCTTGATAGTGCTGAAAAAACCAATGGACACCATCAATGTCATGCCAGATTCCCACAATGAGCTTTGGTGTGAAGGGTATAGCAGTCATCTATGCTTGATCATGGTGTTTCTGTGTAATGTTTAAGACTCCAAACATGCCAACTTCCTTTGAAAGACCATGCATCAGTTGTAAGACAGCTTTTAAGGCAGTGGACTTGAAATCCAATGGAGGCTCCCAGTACAGGTTCAAACCCTGCTCACTCCAATTGCAAGTCTTTCACAATACTTAGCCTTTATAGCACTGAAAATTCCTACAGACACCATCAAACTTGTGTCAGATTTCCACAACGAGTTTAGGTAAGAAGTGTAAAGTTGCATTCTTTACTTTCGTGTGCAACATTTAAGACCTCAAACATACATACTTAATTTCAAAAAGGATGCATCAGTTGTAAAACAGCTGTGATGGCCGAGTGGTTAAGGCGTTGGACTCGAAATCCAATGGGGTCTCCCCGCGCAGGTTCAAACCCTGCTCACAGCGACAGCATAGTTTAAGATTCCCATAGTACCTACTCTTGATAGTGCTGAAAATAACTACAGAAATCACTGTGCCCGAAATGGTGCCAGTTTCACACAAGAAGCCTATGACTGAGGTTAGCAATCTGTCCCTTTATGTGTGACATTTAATACCCCAAATATACCAACTTCATTTAAAAAGGCTGTGATGGCGGAGTGGTTAAGGTGTTGGGCTTGAAATCCAACAGGGGTTCTGCATGCAGGTTCAAACCCTGCTCACAGTAATTGCGAGTCTACTTAGCCTTGTGCCAGATTTCCACAATGAGCTTCGGTATGAAAGGTAGAGATGCAATCTGTGTTTCCCTGTGCGTTGTCTAAGACCCCAAACATACTGACTGCATTTCAAAAAGTACGCATCAGGTGTAAAGCCGTATTCAAACCAAATCAGGCAGTGCAATGTCCAGCAACGTGGGTGTGTTCATTTGTGCTCTAGAACGTAACCGCCGTGAAACAATCAGAAAATAAGGTTTCATTTATATGATTCAGTCAGTAGTTTTAATGTTATGAAACAAAGAGAAATGTCCTCCCTTAACGTCTTTGTCTTCCCTCATGGCAGAGTTTACAGCTCTGAGCAGTCTGAGCAGTCTGATCGGCTGTGATTGGCCACCACAGCCTTCAGCTGCAGTGATGTTGGGTTGCGTTCCTCCAAAAGTTGACTCTGGCTCAACTTTCTGGCTGCAGTCTGGTGCGGCACTGCAGTGGCCAAAACACCTGCACAGGAAACACACTACCCCCATTCAAATGAATGGGAGAACTGGCATTTTCGCCGCACCACCTGCTTTGGTCTGAACACAGCCTAAGACAGCTGTGATGGCCGAGTGGTTAAGGCGTTGGACTTGAAATCCAATGGGGGCTCCCCGCGCAGGTTCAAACCCTGCTCACAGCGATTGCGCACTTTAAATCTTCCACAATACATGTTCTTGATAGTGCTGAAAATATCTATAGACACCATCAATGTTGTGCCAGATTCCCACAACAAGCTTGGGTGCGAAGGCTATAGCAACGATTTATGCTTGATCAGGGTATTTCTGTGTAACGTTTAAGACGCCAAACACACCAACTTCCTTTGAGAGACCATGCATCCGTTGTAAGACATTTGTTACAGCAGTGGGTTTGAAATCCAATGGGGCCTCCCCGTGCAAGTTCAAACCCTATTCACTGCAATTGCAAGTCTTCCTCAATACTTAGCCTTGGTAGTGCTGAAAATTCCTACAGACACCATCAATGTTGTGCCAGATTTCCACAACAAGCTTCAGTACGAAGGGTATAATTGCAATTTGTGCTTATCTGTGCAACATTTAAGACCCCAAACATACCAACTTCATTAAAAAAAAGCGTCATGTTTAAGACAGCTGTGATGGCCGAGTGGTTAAGGCGTTGGACTCGAAATCCAATGGGGGCTCCCCGCGCAGGTTCGAACCCTGCTCACAGCGATGGCATGCTTTAAGTCTTCCACAATACGCACTCTCGATAGTGCCGAAAATACCTATAGACACCATCGATGTTATGTCAGATTCCCACCACGAGCTTCGGTATGAAGGATATAGTTGCAATCTGTACTTTCCTGCAAAGTTGAAGAGCCCAAACATACCAATTTCATTTCAAAAAGCATGCATCAGGTATAAGCCAGCAGTGATGGCTGAGTGTTCAAGGTGTTGAACTCAAAATCCAATGGAGGCTCCCCTCGCAGGTCCAAACCCTGCTCACAGTGATGGCATACTTTAAGTCTTTCACCATATGCGCACTCGACAGTGCTAAAAATAGCTACAGAAATCACCAGTGAGGTGCCAGTTTCACACAAGAAGCCTAGTTACCAAGGCTATGTTGCCAATCTGTCCCTTTATGTGCAACATTTACGACCCCAAACATACCAACTTTATTTAAAGAAGTATGCACTTGTAAAACAGCTGTGATGGCCGAGTGTTTAAGGCGTTGGACTTGAAATCCAATGGGGCCTCCCCACGCAGGTTCAAACCCTGATCGCAGCGATGGCATAGCTTGAGTTTCCTACAGTACCTACTCTTGATAGTGATGAAAATAGCTACAGAAAACACTGCCAGTTTCACGCAAAAGCCTAGATAGCAACCTCTCCACTCATGTGCAATGATTAAGACCACAAATATACCAACTTAATTTAAAAAAAGTATGCATCACTCATAAGACAGCTGTTATGGCCAAGTGGTTAAGGCGTTGGACTTGAAATCCAATGGGGTCTCCCCGTGCAAGTTCAAACCCTGTTCACTGCAATTGCAAGTCTTCCTCAATACTTAGCCTTGATAGGGCTGAAAATTCCTACAGACACCACCAATGTTGTGCTCCGGTACAAAGGGTATAATTGCAATTTGTGCTTTTCTGTGCAATGTTTAAGACCCCAAACATACCAACTTCATTTAAAGAAGTATGCATCATCTGTAAGACAGCTGTGATGGCCGAGTGGTTAAGGCGTTGGGCTTGAAATCCAATGGGGGCTCCCCGCGCAGGTTCAAACCCTGCTCACAGCGATGGTGCACTTTAAGTCTTCCACAATACGTACTCTTGATAGTGCTGAAAATACCTGTAGACTCCAAACATACCAACTTCCTTTGAAAGACCATGCATCAGTTGTAAGACAGCTTTTAAGGCAGTGGACTTGAAATCCAATGGAGGCTCCCAGTGCAGGTTCAAACCCTGCTCACTCCAATTGCAAGTCTTTCACAATACTTAGCCTTTATAGCACTGAAAATTCCTACAGACACCATCAGTGTTGTGCCAAATTCCCACAACGAATTTCGGTATGAAGCGTATAGTTGCAACCTGTGCTTTCCTGTGCAACGTTCAAGACCTCAAAGACAACAACTTCATTTCAAAAAGAATGCATCAAATATGTGCAAGCTGTGATGGCTGAGTGTGCAAGGCGTTGAATTCGAAATCTAATGGGAGCTCCCCTCGCAGGTTCAAACTCTGCTCACAGCGATGGCATGAGGTGCCAGTTTCACACATAAAGCCTAGTTACCAAGGCTATATTAGCAATCTGTCCCTTTATGTGACCCCAAACATACCAACTTTATTTAAAGAAGTATGCATCATCTGTAAGACAGATGGCCGAGTGGTTAAGGCGTTGGACTTGAAATCCAATGGGGGCTCCCCGCGCAGGTTCAAACCCTGCTCACAGCGATGGTGCACTTTAAGTCTTCCACAATACATACTCTTGATAGTGCTGAAAATACCTATAGATACCATCAATGCTGTGTGACATTCTCATAACAAGTTTGGGTGTGAAGGCTATAGCAATGATCTATGCTTGATCAGGGTATTTCTGTGTAACGTTTAAGATGCCAAACATACCAACTTCCTTTGAAAGACCATGCATCAGTTGTAAGACAGTTGTTAAGGCACTGGACTTGAAATCCAATGTAGGCTCCCCATGCAAATTCAAACCCTGCTCACTGCAATTGCAAGTCTTCCTCAATACTTAGCCTTGATAGCACTGAAAATTCCTACAGACACCATCAATATTGTGCCAGATTTCCACAACGAGCTTCAGTACGAAGGGTATAATTGCAATTTGTGCTTTGCTGTGCAACATTTAAGACCCCAAACAAGACTTGAAATCCAATGGGGGCTCCCTGCGCAGGTTCAAACCCTGCTCACAGCAATGGCGTACGTTAAGTCTTCCACAATACGTACTCTTGATAATGCTGAAAATACCTGTAGACACCATCAATGTTGTGCCAGATTCCCACAACAAGTTTCGGTATGAAGGATATAGTTGTAATCTGTGTTTTCCTGTGCAACATTCAAGACCCCAAACATACCAACTTCAGTTCAAAAAGTATGCATCATGTTGTGCCAGCAGTGATGGCTGAGTGTTCAAGATGTTGAACTCAACATCCAATGGGGGCTCACCACGCAGGTACAAACCCTGCTCACAGTGATGGCATACTTGAAGTTTTTCACCATATGCACACTTGACAATGCTGAAAATAGCTACAGAAATCACAAATGGGGTGCCAATTTCACACAAGAAGCCTAGTTACCAAGGCAATGTTAGCGATCTGTCCCTTTATGTGCAAAATTTAAGACCTCAAATATACCAACTTCATTTTAAAAAGTATGCATCACTTCTAAGACAGCTGTGATGGCCGAGTGGTTAAGGCGTTGGACTTGAAATCCAATGGGGGCTCCCCGCGCAGGTTCAAACCCTGCTCACAGCGATGGTGCACTTTAAGTGTTCCACAATACGTACTCTTGATAGTGCTGAAAATACCTATAGACACCATCAATGTTGTTCCAAATTCCCACAACAAGGTTCGGTGCGAAGGGTATAGCAGCGATCTGCAACGTTTAAGACGCCAAGCATACCACCTTCCTTTGAAAGACCATGCATCAATTTTGAGACAGCTGTTAAGGCAGTGGACTTGAAATCCAGTGGAGGCTCCCGGTGCAGGTTCAAACCCTGCTCACAGCAATTGCAAGTCTTCCTCAATACTTAGCCTTGATAGCGCTGAAAATTCCTACAGACACCATCAATATTGTCTTCCATAATACTTAGCCTTGTGCCAGATTTCCACAATGAGCTTCAGTACGAAGGCTAGAGTTGCAATCTGTGCTTTCCTGTGCAATATTTAAGACCCCAAAAACCAACTTCTGTTTAAAAAAGTATGCATCACTTATAAGACAGCTGTGATGGCCGAGTGGTTAAGGCGTTGGGCTTGAAATCCAATGGGGGCTCCCCACGGAGGTTCAAACCCTGCTCACAGTGATGGTGTATGGTAAGTCTTCTGCAATACATACTCTTGATAGTAAGTGTTGTGCCAGATTCCCGCAATGACTTTTGGTATGAAGGAAATAGTTGCAATTTGTGTCTGTCTTTCCTGTGCAACGTTCAAGACCCCAAAGACAACAACTTAATTTCAAAAATAATGCATCAAGCATGAGAAATCTTTGATGGCTTAGTGTTCAAGATGTTGAACTCGAAATCTAATGGGAATTCCCTGCGCAGGTCCAAACCCTCCTCACAGCGTTGGCATACTTTAAGTCTTTTACCATATGCGCACTTGATAGTGCTGAAAATAGCTACAGAAATCACCATTGAGGTGCCAGTTTCACACAAGAAGCCTAGTTACCAAGAGAATATTAGCAATCTGCCTCTTTACGTGCAACATTTAAGACCCCAAATATACCAACTTTACTTCAAAAAGTATACATGGCCGAGTGGTTAAGGCGTTGGACTTGAAATCCAATGGGGGCTCCCCACGCAGGTTCAAACCCTGCTCACAGCGATGGTATACTATAAGTCCACAAGACATACACTTGACAGTGCTGAAAATACCTATAGACACCATCAATGTTGTACCTGATTCCCACAACGAGTTTCGGTATGAAGGATCTAGTTGCACTCTGTGCTTTCCTGTTCAATGTTCAAGACCCCAAACATATGAACTTCATTTCAGAAAGTATGCATTACTTGTAAGACAGCTGTGATGGCCGAGTGGTTAAGGTGTTGGACTTAAAATCCAATGGGGGCTCCCCACACAAGTTCAAACCCTGCTCACAGTGACCCATAACCTACTCTTGATAGTGCTGAAAATAGCCACAGACACCATCAATGTTATGGGTCAGGTGGTGACTGATAAAAGGATCTCATGCACAAAACTACCTTCCCTTTGGGACATGGTGTGGAGTCTGGACATGCGGACTAACATAACATCAACTTCAATGCTGAGTTGTGATGGCTAAAGGTATGATCACACTGGGTTCTCCTGTACAAGTTGTATCATCATAGGAATAGCATGACAAGCTAACATTGCCAAAAAATGAGAAAAAACACATAACTCTCTTGGATGTTGATATTTAAACTCTTTAAACTGAATTTGTCTTCTATGTCTTGTTTATACCCAATTTTTGTAACACAGTCTTGTTTTACAGTCACGTCCATTTCACGCAGCGATTGGGCCAGAGCCTTTGATGGAGCTGGATCAATCCGTGCTTGATCATAGTTTTTTACATGAAAGAAGAAGTTATGAAAACATATTATCTTCACGTCAAAAAGTATGTCTTTGCAGCTATGATTGCTGAGTGGTTAAGGCGTGGGATTCAAAATCCCACGGGGGCTCCCTATGCAGGTTCAAAGCCTACTAACAGCAATGTCCACCTGACACCCTTGTAACGACATTTGTCTCTTTAAATCGAAGTGTGTCTATCATCCCATTTAACAAGGAATAGTTTTACAGGTGAATATGGCCAAAAATGTCTGGCATTCCCTGACAAAATAAAAAATCTCACATTGATTTGTTGTGTGTTGAGGTTCATGATGCAACAATTATCATATTTAAAAAGTTGTATAAATCTTTTTGTTTTGGGCTGAAGAGTATAAGTTGGAAAATCAAAAAAATTGGTGGAAAAAAGTGAGGTTACCTACAGAGCCCCCAAGGTTTAAAGCGTGAATTTTTTTTTTTGCCTTTTGCGTTGTTTTGCCTTGGGATCTAGCTCCTTCATAATGAAGCGGACATCCTCTTTTTTTACTTATGGGCCATACTCTACATTTAGAATGCATCCATCTGTATCCATACAGTTGTCCTTAGTACGGTAACTGGTCATGAATTAAACTGACAGCATCCTGCAGGTTACCTTACTACTTTCTTCTGGAGAGACCCCTTAATCTAAGAATTTGTTTAAATTTAGTTTCACTAATTACATAACCATGCCTATTGAGCAGTAGTACCATATAAGCATAATCAACATCCAGTTCAAAGTAAAATTCAATGAGCTGATCCTTACTGGGGCGTTGAACTGGGAGCAGCTGAGCAGAAATAGATATATAGTTTAGAAGGAATGGAGGAAGAAAAGTATTGCGAGGTAATGAGGAAGTATTGCAAGTGAAATAACACAAAACATATTGCGAGGGAACGCAATTCTTTTTAAAAAAAATTTAAAAACTCACTGTGACCCTTGGGGGGCTCCATAGTTAACAGACTTCTGTAACCTGCTCTTTATAGCTGAATGTATGTTGAAAAAAAGATATGTCTCGCTCTGCTATATCAATTTTGATCCTTTTTTGGCCATTGTGAGTCTGATGTTATGGGAGTGCAATGATAAATCGGTGGAGCACTCTTTTGAGATTAGCTTTGGTTGCACATTCTATCTTAGAGAACATGATTGTCAAACACTGTGATTAACTTTGATTGATGGATTGATCTCTCAAATTATCCTCCTTAAAATCCTGTTGATGTTCATCCAAGGAATTTAAGGAAACACATGACCTAATTCCTAGTCACAAGAAGATGCACTGAAGTAAAAAGTTGAATCAATCAGCTGCTTTTTAGCTCACAAAGGAACTGAAAAATGTGCTCTACAGTTTCCTAGCCCAACAACAACAACAAACAAGAACACCCCAAAACCTTCCCTCTAATCCTTTTTATCTTTCATCTCTGAAAAATATGCTCTGATAATGCCATACTTAGAGCTTTGATCACCTCTCTGTAGGTGTGTGGGCGGGCTGAGAGAACAAACTGCTGACAGCACTCAGTTGTGAGAGAGGAGCGGTGAGACTCAAGTGAAGATGAATGAGGACTTGAGGAGTGAGAGGAAATCAAGGCAAATAGCGAGTTAAACAACCTCTTTACAACAGCGCCAGTGTTGTAAAGTCTATGCTTGAGGTAAGACATCAGTGATTGTGATGAATCAGAAAATGCTTTTGTAAGCTGATGAGTTCTGGCAACATTTCTTCTACTGTCATCAGACCAGTCTCTTTGCTCCTTGTGAGCAGCTGTGATGTCTGAGAGGTTAAGGCGTTTATATGCTTGCAACTACAATTGTCTATTTAGATGTACCCCTCTGCAGTATGAGCTTTAGGGAGTGATTGATAAAATGACATCATAGACAAAAGGGTTTTCCTTCAGGACACAGTGTGGAATCTGGACATCCTAAAGAAGATCACATCGACTCCAGTGATGAATTGTGATGGCCAAAAGTATAATCCCATTGGGGTCTCATTGTGCAAGTTGTATCATCCCAGGCATAATCTGACAGGGGAACGTAGCCAAAAATGTCTGGCATTCCCTGACAAAAGAAAAAAAACACATAGTTTTCTTGGGTGTAAATATTTTCAATTTGTCTTCCATGTCTTGTTTCCATGGTTTTTTTTTGATGCATTACAGTCTTGTATTAAAAGCACACCCATTTTACTCAGTGATTGTAAGACACCAATGTTGTGCCAGTTTACCCACAAAGAGCTCCTAATGGTGCCCTATCAATCCATGCTTGATCATTGTTTTTCCATGCAACAAGAAGTACCAAAAACATGCTAACTACATTTAAAAGTGTGTCTTTGCAGCTGTGATGGTTGAGTTGTTAAGGCGTTGGACTTGAAAGTGGTCTCCCTGTGTGGGTTCAAACCCTTCTCACAGTGATGGCACACTTTAACCCTTCCATGCTTCAAATGAAGTGCTTGGCAAACATCCTCTCCTCCACATCTCCTCGCTGTTTGTGGCTTGTCCCTCTCTATGATATTCAGAGCAAGTATTAATCCTGCTCACAGCTGTTTCACTCTTCCTCTACAAGGAGTCTTTGATCACATGTCTTGATTTAGCCTAATGATCAAGGCACAGAACATACTTGAGGCTTTAATAATATAAAATGTTTCAAAAATTAATCTGCATTTGGAAAATAAAGAATGATTCTCCATCAAATGTCACTTTTGAATCTTTTCTAGCTTTTAGCCATATCTGGTGCAATAAATGTATTGGGCATTGTTCCTGTTAAATAAACAATAAAATAAAATAAATACGAACCAAACCCACAAAATGGCATGACTCCAAATGAGCGCTAATGTTGCTCTGTGTCTGCTGGATGTGTAAATAGGAAACGGTTTGCTAACATACATTAATGTATGTAAAATACAGATGAATCATCATCATTTGCACCATTACTGACACATTCAGTGTCATGTAACTGGGATTTACATTCCTATCAGATGTAAAGCATTGCAATGTTCTAGCTGATTCTAGCTCTGGTTGATGGTCTATTGTGGGAATTTTTGAAGGCATTATAGGTCATATATTTTACACTTGGCACTCAAATAAGTGATGTCGGACACAGTCTAACTTAACTTTTCCTGTGACTTCCAGTAAACGTCTCACCTTGCCGCAGTGATACAGAAGTGTACTAAAGGGTGTGTCAGTACACTGTGACATCACTGTTGGGTATGGTAAATGTTTCATTTTAATCCTTAAAATTACATCTTCTCTTTCTCTCTCATTGAAAAATTCTGTTCTATTTTAAATGCTTAATTGCTGGATACAAGGAATCCCCTACTTCACTGGAAAGTCCATTCTCAGTGTTTGTGCACTGGAGGCTTCAAGTTTCCACATCACACTTGTGTAAGTTGCATAATCAACCACCATTGGCTCCAAACTAATGCAAATAATACTCGCACTGTAGGTTCATGCCTTAAACTGAGATTAAATTGAGACTTTCCTCCTTCAGCAGATGAATGTGAAAACAAACTCTGCACATACATCATTCTGAAAACAAGAAGCTCACAAACATCACAGTCAGGTAACAAAGGAGAAAACACATTTTTGAGAGGAGGAGGACTCATAGGAAAAGATGTTAGAGGCAAGTTATGCCAATTTTATTCACATAGCCAAAAATCACAAATTTGCCTCAAAGAGCTGAAGTCCATTAGGGTTAGGGCCAACTATGTAACAGTTACTCCTCTGAAACCTTTTTCATTCACTTCTATTCAGTTTCCAATGTCATCAAAAATAATGACATTTTATCACACAGTTTCTCTAAAATCTTAACTGTTATCTGAAGTTTAAAATGTGGTATTCACTTTGGCATGAACACATTTTTCCAAATGGAGGGTATCCGGTTGTAAAACACATTTGCATAGACGCACTATTTGCATACTGCTTTCATTTATGCATTGTCTTATTTTGATTGTTGCACTTGAGTGTTTGTGACTTCACCACAGAGCCATGTCAAATATCGTTTTATCTCTGCGCAGTGAGAACAGACTACAAAGCTTTTGTTAGGCTAATTCTAAATTTAGTTCAGTGCAGCAACTCATCAAACCACACTAAAGCAACAGAACTAAACATCTGCTTTCAAATCAACAGGCCGGTGATCATTATTTGGAAATGAGTGATGGAATTATTGCGTGAAACATATGGTAATGTGCAATGAAACTGCAATGAGAGATCATGACAATGACAGCAGTAATCTATGGCAGGCTGTTGACCGTTGAGAATGGCCTCGTTTCAACTTTTAATGACCTCGTCTGCTGCTTTACTGTTGCTTTATCAGCTTGAAAGATTAGGTTTCATTTTTCTGTAATTGTGGACTTTATGGGCCTTTTCAAACTTGAAAGTCCAAACCAAGGTTTATGTTTTTGTTACACTGTATGCATTTGATGTGGTTAATTTTTGCTTTCATATCGCAATTATGCGAGAACACTAAAGAACTTTACATGACATTAACAATTCATAGACATCTGAAATGTGACCTCGACTACACACTGCTTTTTGTAAGATGTCAAAAGCCAAAAAGGTTGGAAACCACTGGTTTCATCTTTAACAATGTGTTGTATTTTAAAAGCTTGTTATATTATCCATTGTGTCAAATCTTCATCTGAAAAGTAACTGAAGCTGTCAAATAAATGTAGTGGGGTAGAAAGTACAATTTTTCCCTCTGAAATGTAGTGGAGAGGAACTATAAAGTAGCATCACATGGAAATACTCAAGTAAAGTACAAGTACCTCAAAAAGTACAGTGCTTGAGTAAATGTACTTAGTTACTTTCCACCACTGCACCAGACTCAGTATATGAACCTTGGTCTCATGAATCCTGCATTTTGTACAATGACGACACAATAATTACTTTTACTTTTGATACTTTAAGTACATTTTGCTGTTAACATTTCTGTGCTTTTACTTCAGTAAGATTTTGAATGCAGGACTTTTACTTGTAATGGAGTTTCCTTATATTGTGGTATGGCTACTTTTACTTAAGTAAATAATCTGAATACTTTTTACACCATGCCACTGGTCCAACGGCCCATTATTCCGAAAACCCAATTGTTTGAAAAACTTCCCATTGGGCCGAAAGCCCGCCATCCCGAAAACAAAAACTCGCTGCTCCAAAGGCCCATTGCTCCAAAAATACACTCTCCCTTGATGTGCAAGTGATCATTTTAACCCAAAGTGGTTTTTGTTCCTAAACCTAACCAGACCTTAACCACAGCGTTGTCACACCATAAAACAGAGGTAGCCTTATCGGAACGCCTAACCATGAATAATGGCAGTGCGGCATTATTGGTTATCAGACACTTATAAGACAAAACTTACTTTTTATGTATTACTGAGGTCTTCTGCTAAATTCAGCATCATGTTTCACTCAGTAGAACTGAACTGTGTAAACACGTTTATTCACTTTACATCGAGCTAAAATTAATACAGAATTATGTTAAATGTTTGTTGAATGAGTTGATGTCTGTTTATGAGTTGTAAGAAATCATAAATTATCTTTTAGAAGGAGTAGATGTTTACTGGTATGCTCAGCACCATTAAATTTGACAATATGTTAACAGAGGTTTTCCTCCGACAGTAGGAAACAATATTGTGTTGCTGCCTCATCGTCAGTCATTTAAAATGTAAATTAACTCATCGAACAGACTTTTCACGATTCACTCAGTTCTGATAAATTCAGCATCATGTTTCACAAAGCAGAACTCTGATTTAATCATATCACATGTTATAAAAATTGCATGGACATGCTAACTGACAGAGCTTCAAAATGTAAAGCAGTAACGTTACACATTTTACAAGTTTATTTAACTTAGTTCACAGAAGAGCTGTTAAAATTAAATATCAGCTGAGATGAAAAGTCTTTCTTTAGCAGTCATATGTTATTATTTACATTATCATTTACACTTTATCTGCTAAATTGAGCAATATGTTAATGGAGTCTGGAAAGTAGTCAGGCCGGGGTGTTTATTGTCAGAGCAACAGGACTTCGGAGCAGTGGGCTGTTGAACTATGGGCTAATGGGGCCAATGGGACATTTTTCGAACTATTGGGGTTTCGGAATAATGGGCCTTTGGACCAGTTGGCAGTCCCCCTGTCGGTAGCAAAAACCACATTAGCTTGAGTGTCAATATATATCTGATAATATTTTATACACACTGTGTCCAAAATGACCAACATTAATAGATCAGAGATAATAGATCTGTATGTTCACTCTCCATTTACTGCGTATCACATACATGTATGTGTCATGTGTACATCATGTGGCGAGCCCTGGTAATCATAATTACAGTTGTCTGGGTAACAGGTCAGCCTTTTAGGATTAAACTGGCATTGTTCTCCACATGCTAATCCGCAGTAAATGCTGCAGATTATTCCATGATGGCTTTTGTATTTAGTCCAATGGTTATTCAAAGTGCGCTAAGCCTATTCCACTTTCATTAATGACCCATTGGCCTTTTTGTACAATGGTGCCGAACCGAAAGCGTGTCCTCTTTGAAAAATAAATGCTTCCAGAAAATCATTACTCAATGAGGCTCCTCAAATCCCACTATTTTAGGGAACAGAGTGCACTTAGCTAATGCTTCTAGGGTATCCAACAATGAACCGTGCTTTAATGCCAGCTGTCATTTTAGAAACAGAAGGTGGCATCTTTTCTCAAGTGACACACGTCTCCGTTTACAGTAGAGGTCTGTGAACGCACAGCGGGAGGGAAACTCATGGCGTGTGACTGATACTAATTCAACAATGTCTGAGTCTCTCTTTATTTCTGAGATACTGAATGTTTTCAGTCAGCTGTAGGTCCAATAAAAAAAACAAGTGAAGGCAGCCAGTGAAAACTACATACACCTCCCTGAAGGCAATTATTCAATTATTTGTCACATAGTTTTACTAAGTCCTTTCTGTTTGCAGTTTCATAAAAGAATAGATGAAATTGCAATAATTTAATCACATATTGAGCCTTAGAATCTTATTTTCGCTAAAAGAATTAGTGAGATGTAATTTCTGTTTTTTTTTTAATGCAAATCTACATATGATTAGCGTAGCTTAGCAAAAAGACTGTAAAACAGGGGGAAACAGAGAGACTGGCTCTGTCTAAAGTTTAAAAATATACAGAAGTTTAGTTGTATGAAACTATTGTTTGTATAGAAGAAAATGGCATTTTTAAACAAACAAGATATAACATGTTTATCAGTGAGCATTAGAAATGTTGGTAGATGTATTTTTTAAACTTTGAAGAGATGCAGGCTAGCTGTTTCCCCGCTTTCAGTCGTTTTTTTGAGTTCATCACCCTCCTGTTTCAGCTCCATACTTGATGTACAGGCAAGTTCGGTACTGATCTTCTCATCTTACTCTTGGGAAGAACATGAAAAAGCATATTTCCAAAAATGTTGAAGTTAAGTGAAGTGATAAAGAAATCCTGTAACGCATTAATTCAGCGATTTGCTGGTTAAAACATTTAGAGTTCTGCATGTGCCGAAAACTCAAACCCAAACCCAATATAACCTGGAACCTGACCAAACTTGACACCCAAGGCTATATCTTTGTTTTATTTCATCCGTTATTGACTGTTATCTTGTCATACTACTGCAACACACTGAGTATTTACTTAAAACATGAAGAGGATGAAACTGAACCTGACCTGAGCCACAACCTTTATGAAACACAAGCAGAACTCTTACCTAAATGTCTTCTGTAGGTTAAAAGTGCATTAAATTTGATTGAAAAGTGAGTAAACATGCACACTTAGCTGACTCAGGTTGTCAAAAACATTCACAAAATAAATAAATTAGGGCATATGAACGGGTATCTTTCTCTCTGCTGGGCCTGATTTGAGATGGAAAAGATTTCTTTACTACATTAATGGCCTTTAAAGACAATCCCATGGCTTAGCTGTCTCCCAACACGCACACTCACTCACACACACACACACACACACACACACACACACACACACACACACACACACATCCATGCATTTGCTCACGGTGTCCCAATTACAACACAGCCTCTTATTTTACTTGTGTTTTTGTTTTTTTTCACTAGTTAATGTCTTAGTTCTTTGTTTTAAGTTGTATATATATATGTATATATTGTCCTTTGCTCCTTGTTTTATGTCTGCTCATATTATTATTACATTATAATATAATGTAATAATATATAATATTCCTATGTCTTTCTAAAATTAAATAATAGGTCCGTCACAAAAATAAAATAAAATGAAATGGGTGATATGCAGTGAGCAACCCTATTGTAGCACATTTGTCACAGAAAATTAAAATTCTTTGTACTTTTTTTTGACACAAAGTCTATTGAGTACGTAATTAAATTACTTTGTTAATAAGTTTTTCTCTATTTACAGATGGCAGGATGAAGTTTTAAGCTTTTCGCTGAAAATTAATTGCCATTTGGCTGTAAAATCCCCTTCTGCTGGCTTTTCTGTCAAATTAACAAACTGTCATTTGTTGGCTGTAAAAATCAGAGACGGAGAAATGATTTTATTGTTATGCTTTCATTGAGGATTATGACTCTCCAACATGGAACAAACAGCTGCTGTCTGCGACGGGTCTGTCAGTGGTTTTCTGATGACGTGTCACGCGTTTGGACATATCTGTATATTGGATGCATTTTGGATAAGTGAGCTCCATCGTGCAGTCAAACTTAGTGGGGCATGTCAGTGTGCAATTTCACTGATGGATTCTGCAATCTCCACACTTCTCTGGGGCTCGGGCTTCATGGAAACATTAGCAATATGGTTTGTGTGCCCATTTAACTTAATTGCAGGGATGCGAGGGTTAGGGGTCCCATTTCCTCTGCAGCTCAGTGTGAAGGGAAGAGCTTGGGACACTGCCAGGGTTTGGGTTTTGATCCCTGAATATGCTAAAAAAAAAAAAAGTTTACATTAAAGCTGAAATGTGTAGATTTTCTGCATGCTCTGTTTCCACCTGTATTATAAACTACACTGATGCATTGTTACAGATGAAGCCACACAACAGTATATACAATGTAGTTAGAATTAGTATTAGAATTACTGCTTGAATGTTAATGTATTTGCAATTATAATCCAATAATATAGTAAATATTAAAATATAACACTGACAATTGACATTCTACTTTTACTTTTGATAGTTTACATTTTGCTGATAACATTTCTGTAATTCTGTAATAAGATTTTGAATGCAGGACTTTTATTCTCTTACGTTATGGTTACAAAAAGCTACATTAGCATGAGTGTCAATTTACTGTATATTTGGTAATATTTCACATACGCTGTGTCCAAAAACACCAACATTAATAGATCAGAGGCTCAAGACGTGGAACAAAACTCCAACAAACTTTATATTCTGTAAATTCACTCTCCATTTATAGAGTGGAAATACCCAAAAAAATGGCCTTTGTGGACTCACAGACTTAGGGGGCACATCCACAGGAAGTATTGGTTTGACTTTTCATTAACACCCACTAATGTAGTATGAGGTCACAGAGGAAGAGGTGGTCTTTCCCAAGGAGAAGCAATTTTCCGATAAATTCAAGTGCACGTCTTGCAGCTGCCCTGTTCAACCACAGTCTGATTTGTTGGCCACTGAGGTGCTTTACTAGAGCAGTAGAAGGTTAAGGGCTTTGCTCAAGGGAACCTCGGTGGTGGTAACGAGGACGAGATGTTTTCATTTCTTTCCCCTTCAAATGTGCTTTCAATGTAAGTGATGGAGGCCAAAACCCACAGTGTGTCCACACAGTCATTTAAAAGTTGATGTGAAGCTTATATGAGGCTTCAGCAGTCTGAGTCAGTCATATCAAGTGGATATCTGCCACATTTACAGTCTTTACAGCATCAAATTCCCTCTTTGTGTTTCCTCGGACAGCGATTCCCTGTTGAGCTGTGGTGGAAGTTTAGTAACAAAAAGGATTTTGGCACTAAAAAGACTTGAACATTGAAAGATATCTACTTGATTTGACTCACTTGGATGCTGAAGCTTCATATTAGCTTCAGATAAACTTTTAAATACATTTTTGCACAGAAGGAGGACTGTGGATTTTGTCCCCCATCACTTCCATTGTAAGTGCATTATGAAGGGATCTTCTAATGGTCAGTATGAACAGGAGGAATGATTACAGCAAGAAACAGATGTTTTAATGTTCATTTGGGCTCCTGACTGTTGTTAAGACAGACTTGAAAAATTGTGAACTCGTCCTTTAAAATATCTTCTGTGTCTCTGACTTTTCATCTAGCGCCATCATCAGGTCAGAAATGTATTTCATCCAATCCAAACACCTGCAAAACTGACGACATTCCCATCAGTGTTAAGTGCTGAATTATTCTTCCATTTCCTGTCATGAATGGCATTTCAACATGTCCTGCAACACATCCGGTCTGGTTTCTCCCAAAATAAAGATGATTATAGAGTTTTTCCTTGTCCATATCGAGGGTGAAAAGAGGAAGGTGTTGTATGTTATATTATTGTAAAGCCCTCTGAGACAGACCTGTGATTTTGGGTTGTATAAATAATAATCTTGATTTCAATGAATAACACCAAGTTACCAAGCAGTGAATGAAAACAAATTCTGTGCTGATTTACCAAAAGTCCTGCACTTGTAGTTTTACACAGAGTTTTGGTTTTGTAAGAGCTCTTTCCATTGAAGGTTCAGTCAGACAATGAGATTATTTCTGCCTCCAAAATACCATTAAGTATAACTGATTCATCTTAAACACAATTAAGTTACTCTAGAAGTATTACAAGGGGATTGTAGTATTCTTCACTGCTTTGGGAGACACAAACCGGATAAGATCTGTAATAATCCAATGGTTGATTTCAGAGTAATAGTTGTAAGCCAACATGGTACTATAACTGAATATTATACTAATAGAGCTGAAATGATTAGTCAATTAATTGATTAGTTGGCTCATAGAAAGTTAACAGCAACCATTTTGAGAATTTAAAATAATTTTTTAAGGTAAAAATGCCAAAATGATCTGGTTCCAGGTTCTTAAATGTAAATATTTGCTGGTTTCATTCATTTTTTATGACACTAAACTGAATATATTTAGATTTTGGACTGTCAGTTTGGCAAAACAAGCATTTTTAATATTCACACTTGGGCATTGAGAAACTGTGATAGGTATTGTCTCTAAATTCTGACATTTAAAGTCCAAATGATTGATTCATTAAGAAGATAATTAGCAGATTAATCAACAGTGAAAATAATGCAGCCCCCAAAAAACAAACAAACAAAGAAAAAACCAGCCCTTTAAAAGAAAAAAAAGTCACTTTAGATATATTACTGAACAAAGGACAGTGTATGTATAGATGATGATTTTATGGCTAACACAGGAGATAAAAAAGTCTCTGAAAACACCATAAATTAATATGAATATTAGTATTATGACAGTATTAAAGTGGAAATCCATCCTGCATTCCTCATATAAACTTCAACAAACACGCCTGCTGCACTAACCTTTGCTTTTACACCTCCTCCTCCTCTTCCTCTTAGACTTTCCTTTCATATCACGGTCTGACCTCTCCATGTTCCTGCTGCAGGTTCCATGAACCGCTGCCATTCAGGATAAATTTCTTTTTTCCCTCTTTTTCCCTCTTTTATGTTTCCTGTAGTTTGTCCTCTGCTGCTTCTTCTCTTCTGCCCGTCTGAAACGATGCTCAGGGAAGATTCAGCGTGCAGCTCTGCGGCGGGAAGCCCTGCACAGCGACTGACTCCCCCCCCCCCCCCCCCCCCCCCCCCCGTGCTGCCGGCTGCGGGAGGCAAGCGGCTGTTAAGGCTGTGACATCATGAGGAGAGAAAGAGCTTTAGTTCAGGCTGTGATTGGATGGTAGCACATTTTTCAAACCCACAAACAACAGATTATACCATTAACCCAAATGGAGAGGTTACTGGTGGAAAAGAGGAAATGTTGGTTTTGAGTGTCAAGGAGGTTAATTCTAGTTTACAACTTTTTGGAAGATCACACTGCTGCACTGGGTGACATGTTCCTTCACCCCAAAGGCAATGGCTCCTGACTTTGTATTTAAGTTCTATGAGAACTTTACAATGTAGAACAAAGTCAAGATGTTGTGTTATGTAGCACAACAAGCTAGTGAAGCTGTAAACAGAACTGCGGTCTTGCACATGCTCAGTGGTGTCTCACTTACAAGGAACTCTTCAGTGACAATTTTATTGATGTTATTAGTCTTTGAAGCTGATCGTAATCTTTGGAGTGAAGGAATATGTCACCCAGTGAAACGATGTGGCTCATTGACGTGTTTTTAATAGTTTTTAACAGAGATCTACGGCACAGAGGAATAAGATATATCAGGCTTTGCATACATACAGAATATTTGTCAGTAGGATGAGTTCATCGTTGGTTTGGCTCTGCACATGAGATTTGTTAACAATAAGAAAAATATAGAAAAATCACCAGCCTTATCCTTTAACTAGTAGGCTATCTACTTTTTAAGTACCAAGAAATACCTCCTGGGATATTTTGGCGCTCAAAAAATAAAAAGTAAAAAATCTTGTGGGGCGTTTTAGACTCAAGATATCCCGGCTGCAGCTTCGACCTTCTTTCCTCTCAGTTATGATAAGTTAATAACTGACATGTGGGTGGCATCAAGTGAAGAGGTGACAAAGGTGAAATTCGGCAGGGCAAGAAACATGAGATGATTGATTGATGATCAGGTGATTGGAAAGGTTGGAAACAAGCCAACAGGTCTGAGTGACACAACTCAATGAGAGAAAACTTAATTCTTTTGAACATAATTGGGTTTATTTTTTCTGACTTTTCTCAGTATGTTCCTTTCTTTCTGATGCAATACTGAATAATTTCACCTCTTTAGGACTTGAAAAAGTCATTAAATTAAACAATCGGAGAAAAAAACAAACAAACTTGATTTGGCTGAACTACTCACAACTTGTGTCAACTTGTGAGGTCCACAAGCCAAAATGGCTGTAAACCACTAATCTAAACAAATCTAAATCTGTAGGTCAAGCTGAAAGTGAGTGCATCTGAAATGTCATATTACACAAGAAAACTGTGTGCACCGCTACAGTCAGTACAGTAGGTCAAAGTTGAAGCAAAAACATAGTGATGGATGTTTACAAAGGACAGTTTGGGTGATAATTTTACTGTTAACCTTACAAATAAGTTCATAAGCAAAGGGCTCCAGTCAACACCAAATTTCTAGTGCATGAACTAAAACACATAAAATCACTTTTAATATCTAAATAATAAACTTTTACTCTGAATTCTTACATTGCACTATGTTTTTTTTCACCTATTAGATATACTGTATGTTTTTATGAGTGGTTGCACTTGCTGACAACACATTTTTAATGCAGCAGTAACCACACATGAATACACCTACTGTATATCTATGCAGTAAGATGCAGTAACAGTATGCAGTAATGTGCTCCTTTTACACACTTATACACATGTATCAAACATTAAAGCACTGAAATGTAGGTTAGAACGGTGTTCCTGCTGTGTTGTTTCTGCAGCAGCAGGAGATAAACTGAGCTTCTCCTCATGCAGCACTTTTATCTTCTTCTGCTGCTCTCAGTCCGCAGGCTGCAACATGAGCTCAGTGAGAACAACACTGTCCCCTACGCACAAGATCACATTGACTGACTTTGCTTTGGGTGACACCATCAACTAAAGTCAAGAATCGACCTCAACTTATGTAAAACAAAGCAGCTTGAATGGTTCTATAGTGAGGTTGGGACAGAGACACAAAACAAAAACACTCTGCTGGTCCTGATATAAATCATTAATAATGAGTAATAATAAATTCCCTTACACTGGAAATCCACAGATTCAATGAGTCAGTGTGTTATTAACCAGAGCAGAAAATAGCAGATTTACATTATGGGAAGTGAATATTTGAAATCAGGGTAAAACAGCTGAGCAGATACTCAACATCTGATTGGCACAAACATATTTTTACCCGTTGTTCACTCAGGTAAAGATTTAATAGATTAAATAGGCCAGAAAGTAAAAAATCAATGGAGGGAAAGCAATAACAATATTATTGCTATTTCCACAAATTTCCTATGAAGGTCACTTTATTTGCTATATGAGGTTGGTCAGTCGGTCAGTACAAACTCATTCTGTGCAGCCACAGTTTGTTTAAACCTACATAACTAAAATGTCTAGTCCAGATCTCCACATTTCCAAAGACACCAAATCTGTCAAGGCTGAATTTTAGGGAAAATGTGTATAAAACGATGCAGAAGAAATTTCACTTCATGCAGCACTAAAAACATGGGTATTTGAATATTTCACTCATGCAGCATCAATGAAGAGTTGAAACAAACTGATGCTGATTATTAAATGCATGTGATAAGTGTAGAATAAGACGATTTTAATGACTTTAAAGCTTAAACTTAACAGGATTTTAAGGGATGAGAACATCAATGATGAAAACACAGACAAAGAAACAAGATAATTTTTAATGAATAACAATTTCAAACAGACATCTCAATACCACACCTTCTGATCTCAGTTGAACTATTCACTCTCATATGTTTTGCATCATAATATCCCCTTTGCATAATCTTCCCACTCCACCTTTGCTTCCAATTAACAGCAGCTCTTTAATCCCTGCCAATCACCTTCCTCAAACTGACAATCTGACTGTGTTACATCCCGGTTAAGATTCAGATCACCCCCCCTCCCCCCTCCTCATTTTATTGTTGCTATCGTCACATTTCACCCCCAAGCCCCCACACCCCCCCCCCTCTTCCTCCTTTGAGTGTGTTTCGATCCTCTTGGTTTGCAGGTTTCCAGTGACTGACTCCAACTTCAGAGGATTAGAGAGATGCTGTACTTCTTTGTTTACCTTCAGGTGTGCACTGAAGGTGGTGTGGATTGTGTCAGGCTTTTCGGATTCACATGTCTTTTAGTATTTCACCTCACTGGTTTTCAAAGCTCCACTGCTGTGCTCTTGTATGAATATTCACTGCTTCTTGTCACGTGTCTCGCTCATCTTTTGCTGTGGCCATCCTCAAAGTACATTTGAGCACAGCAGAGTGAAAGGAACAATGAACCCCCGTCGATTTGACTTTCCTTTGGAGGATTATTATAATCTGTCGGTGGGGACGTGTCAGGGATTTGACTTAAAAACAGGTACATGCATGTGCAGGAGTGCTGTACTTGCAAAGTTAGTGAAATAAAAAAAAAGAAATGTAGATATACGTTTGGTTACTCAGAAATCCATCTGTGTGATGGAGACTTGCACAACACACAAAGCAAGACTTTTGGTGTGTGGCCATGATTAAAGCAGCAACATGAAAGGCAGGTGCTGAGAAAAACAGAAAAACACCTCTTCAAAGCACAACGAATCAATATTTCTTACATTAACAAAGGATCAAATGACTATGTGTAAGGAGAAAGGCGCAGGTCATAATGAGGAACTCACAGTGAGGAACTTTAATTAATGCCATCTAGTGATGTACAGAGGGCCCAGTATTTGTATCTGTATTTGTTGAGGCAGCAAAATTATTTGTAGTTGTATTTGTATTTGAATAAAAGAGGAAAGAGCCTTAAAAATCCTGTTTTTGTTTGCATTACGCTTTTAATTTTAGAAAATTAAAGCGTTACGATAAGTGTTCATGAATAAACTACCTTACAAAGGAGGTCCCCACACCGGGCCTGGAGTCTCCCAGCTCACAGACGACTGTGCTGACTACTGAGCTAAAACTTTACTCATCACCTCATTGCAGACAGACCTCTACCTATTTATACACCATGTAATGTGTAGGGAAGAACTTCAAAGGCGATTATTACTTTGCACTTTTCATTTATTACCTATTTTTTACAACCTAACTTTGTTGAAAGGAGAAGGGGAACAACAGGTTATGAAGAATCCCTTTGGAGCACTTTGTGTGTGTCGGTAGCTCAGCTTTATCTCTGGGGAACACCCCCAACTCCAGGAGTGATGAAATGTGCGTCATGTAGCAGGTGGATGTGACTCCCCTTGTTGAGACTTGCTGATAGACGTCACAGCGGAGTAGAGGAGAGACACTGAGATAGCGATGTAACCGACCTGCACACTGGTATTTAACATGTTTTTTTTTTCTTCCCGAATACAAATACTTTTTAAAATATTTGTACAAAACAAATATTTGTAAAAAAAACAAAAACAAAAAAACCCCCACTATTTGTGCTTTGCCGAATAACATATTTGTATTCGGGCACACCCTTAATGCCATCTCTGCAGCCCTACTGAGCTTTGAGTTTTGGCCGACTGACATCAAACGGAAATACTCAAATTTAGTACAAGTACCTCAAATTTGTACTTCAGTATGATTGATACTGACCCACATTAACAGAGGCTTTAAAAAAGTAAGATTTTATGCCTGATTGTTTTTTGACCAACTGAGTTTTGGTTTTATGACGCATTTACTACATGGTTCAGTTTTTACAGCAGCTCTGATAAACTCATTCTACTCAACCTGCCCAGCACCAAACAGCTGACAGACACAGTTAGCAACTAGCTGGTGAAGAAAATGGAAACTCAAGCAGCTAAAGAGACAGATATTTTCCTTAGGAGTTGGTGGAGACCAAAGTAATGGATCCAAAAGGAAGCTAATGTTGCTCCATATCTGCTGGATGTGTAAATAGTTTGCCAGCTTTGAAACACACTATTCTGCCCCCTAGTGGCCAAAAAGTCAGTTAGAGCAGCTTTAAAGATTGTTGTATTTTCACTAAACAAAAGGAAATGGGATGATCAACATTGGAATATGGACTTTGTCTAATTTATTGTGAAAGCTGAGTATTTGATTCTGCCCTTCCAAGAAAAATGGCACAATAGGTCACAATGTCAGTCACACAAAAACAACCGCTAGTTTTGTATTTATAGTTCGTGACAGATGCCATCTACCGGCCGTAGTATTCATGACCCATAGAAGTGGGATGATGTAAAACAAGGCCATATCTACAAGAGAGGTCGTGACATAGGTATTTAGTAGATGTCCTGCTTCCTTAATAATTCCAGTATATTTTTAATGATGCGTCACCGCTTCATCAGAAGTTTCAGTTGGATCGTTGCTCTAATTAGCCGCCTTACTCCTCAACACTGTGAAAAGTTTTACCCTGAAGGGTAGAAAAGACCAGAGGCACACAGAGGAATGTGATTCCTACATTTTATTACCCTTATAGCCATCCATTCATTTCAGAAAGTTTTTAAAATTCTTAGTTTATTTGTCTCAACTTTGCTAACTTTTTGTGAGTTTCAAGGCTCCTGGGAACCTTGCGAAATGAATAAATAACGCAAAACGCAGATTAAAATCCAAACGGATGAAGGACTGCTTCTCTAAAATTAGAAATAGTGTTATAAAAATGCTCCAGAGATGTATCTGCAGAGATGGAAAAGAAATATGCTGCTTTCTCATCTGTGCATCCATGTGATAGAAACAAAACGTTATGGCAAAAAAAACTATAACATGACTCACATCTGCTCCTGCTGGTTCCAGAAATCCAAACTGTTAAGGTGAGATAAAGTAGATGTGAGACTTTAGCATCATGCAGACACAACAGAAAGGGCTATTACTGCGTCTGATGAAAAACAGATAAATTGTACTGTATTTCAGCTTGTGGCTAAGATCCCACCGGGCAGGGAGAATGAAGTGCTCTCCAAAATGAGCTCCACATCCCAGCAAATAGGACACAGCAGCTTCCCTGTGTGCTCCCGAGGCCAAACATTAAACTGTACATTAGATCCATCTCACTGTTCCTCTGTAAAGAGCTGCTGCAGCAGCCTGCGGGCGTGCTTTCTCCAGCGGCTTCAGTCAGGTTTGGTGGCGAGGAGGATTTGGCCGTATGTAATGGATAAATGAAGGCGTATCGTTGTGTCATCTAGAAATTTGTGTCATATTACAGAATTAACATATTTATGTTTTTCTCTTCTTCTTCTCAGGAAATGTTGAAAACATCAAGGAGAGGAAGTCTGGACTGTATGTGGAGTATGTGATTGTGGGATATTTAAACAATTCTGATGGCACATGTTTTGTTTGTAGAAAAATGAGACAATCAATATAAAGTTTATGCAATGTTTAAGTCTGAGTATGTTTTGTAGCACTGTATTTTACAGATAGAACTTTTAGCAGCTTTAAAGACACTTTTTAGTTAGCATTTACAACGTTTCTATGAAGGTATATTTTATATTACTGTATTACAACGTGTCATTCATTATCTGTTTATATAGCAGCCTCCAATTGTGACGCCCACAGGAGGAGTTATAGTTGTTGACAAATAGCTACATTAATAAACACTAAGGATTGAACTCAGGGTTCAATCATTGGTTTTGCATTTCCTTGTTGTCGTACTATCGACTCCTACTGGTTGGTTGGATTTGGATCTGAGAGTGGATTGCATAAACCTCCCATGCATTTTGTGTAAATGTTTGTCTGTCTTATCTGTTTATTGTTTTATTTGTGTGCTGGACACGAGTGAAAATCAAAAGAGGACATATTCTGCACATTTCCAGATCTATATTTATATCCTGGGGCTCTATTGTAATATCTTTGGATGATATACAGTTCAAAAACTCTTTTACTCTTTTATGCAGCCCCTCAGTTCAGCCTCTGTCTGAAACAGGCCGTTTTAGCTCCTGTCTCTTTAAGGCCCGCCTCCTGATGAGCCCACTCTGTTCTGATTGGTCAGCTTCAGGAAGCTCTGCAAATTTCCACCAGCTCTGAAGGCTACGTCAACAAACAGTTGCAGTCAGATTTATTTATTTTTCTTGTTCTTTACTCGAAATATAAACTTCTTAAATCCATCTGTACATGTTCGAGCTTGAACCCAGTCTAAATTTGGCCTAACCCCAGCCAGTATAGCAGAGCTGCTAAAACCACATGTCCTTTCCTGTACCTTAGGTCCTCCAATACCCCGCTGCTGCTCTCACACCTAAAATCTTTATCAGCAGAGATTAAAGAGGTGACTTTGTACAAAAGGACATTAATGTCCTAATTTCAATCTCTGATTTTTAGTCCCTGATTTTAATGTTTTTCTTATGTGTTCACCACCTTGAGTTCAACCACAGTATGAAAAGTGCTACACAAATAAATAAATGAAACTTGAAATATGTGAGTTTATAATGCAAACAGTCCAAAGTCACCTTGATGGGGAAGTAGAGGTAAATTTGCAAATGAAGCCCTGGCTTTTGACTTGCAGGCAACATTTACATATGTTAACTTTAAGTTTTGGAACTTCAACCGTGTTTAACAAAGACATCCAACATTATCTAACAGTATATAAATGACAGAAAACCACAAGAAGTGTGTTATGTCCCCTTTAAACAAATTTAATTTAAGTGAAAGCAAAATTTCTTGTATAAAAATGTAATTAAATGCTAACTAACTACATTGCTTTCTTTCTTTCTAACCCTTTTGGCTTCGTTCTTTACTTCTAGTCTACTTTCATCCACATTGTCAGTGTGTATATGAATGTGTGTGTGTGTGTGTGTTAGTTTTATTGTTTTTGAAAGTGACGCTGTGAAGTCAGCCACCCTGGTCATGCTTGAGTGAAGTGGTGGGGAGTTTCATTACACTTTGAAATAACGATTGCACCATGATTAAGTTGATTAGATTTCATGAATATTTGAAAGACGAACCAAATTGCTGATTAAATATTTGCTGGAGGTTTCCCTTCTGACAGACGGGGAGATCATATCACGTCTCCCAAATGACTTACTGTACTGCACTGGAGAGTCTTTATTGTATGTTTTAACAGTCCATTTTAATATCATACGACTATAATCATAATTGTTAATGAGGTTTATCACCGTCAGTTTTAATTATGTTTAATTTTAGTTGGATGCTGTATCTATTGCAGTTTATTACTCTAGTAATGATGATAAAACACAAGCAAATATTCTATTGAACTACTGTCGCTGGCTGGTATTTTGTTTCATTTATGTAAAATTCATTCACCATAAAAGTTTTTGAACAAATTAATAATAAATAAATCTAGACATGGTATCAAAGAATGGGTAAATAAACTGTTATCATCTATTCTGATAGTCTTCTTTTTCTTTGTGTTTCATGACTTTTGTATAACTGAGTGAACCCAAACAAACCTCTTGAAGCTGCATTATAAGAAACATGGAACAATGGCGGCTCCAAGTGGCGCAAAGAGGTAACTGTGTGAGGTTTATGGGCTTCAAGCTGAAATTATGTGGGTGTAATAATAATCATAATGTCTTTAAACTGGGCACAATACACTTAGGTGTTAACAACAGCTGGTTGTTGTGGTGCTTTAAACGGAGGAGGAGACAGAGACTTGGTCACAGTGGGAAGCTATTTGGATTTCATCAAATTTTATATTTTTTACTTCTTGTGTGAACGTCCTTCTAGGGTCATAACCATCACCGTAATTTTATTTGGGCAAACCTACACAGTCTCAGGTTGCAGGGATGGGATGCTTTATTCTCTGACAGGGCCCAGTTTTTAATTTAATCCTTTACTTAAGTAAAAGTAGAAATACTGTAGTCTAAAAATACTCCATTACAAGTAAAAGTCCTGAATTTAATTTGTTACTTAACCTCTTAACAAAGAAAAACCTCAGGAAGGGCAACAGAGAAGGCAACAGTATGGAAAAACACGAGCAATAATCTGGTTGGCAAGACCTGTCCTTGTTCTGTCCTTTTCATCTTCTGCGAGGGCAGGTACAAGTTAAATCAACCTTCGGCCAATCACAGGCTGCGGTAGGGATGAATAGGAGACATTTTAACCCATAAAAGTTGGAGTTCAGTGTTGTATGGCTAAGAGACTACATTAGTTTTGTTGTGTAAGAGTTGCTTAAAATGCCTTCTTGCATTTTTTCTTTGGCCATTTTCAATTAAGCAGATTTTGTGAGTACTTTAAGTAGGTCTTCTGATTTCCCCTAATTATTACTATGTGTCCTATCGACTCCCCAAATGGACATTTTTGGTGTTTGTCTAGAAAAAATCATGGAAAAAAATAACTTTTAGTAGCTACAGGCATATATTTCAGCTTATTCTACAAATGGACTTGCTTTCAGGATACATGATACTACACTCATATTCACATCCAGTGGTGTAATGTAACTATTCAAGTACTGTACTTAAGTACACATTTGAGATACTTGTACTTAATTTGAGTATTTCCATTTCATGCTACTTTATACTTCTGCTGAACTACATTTCAGAGGGAAATATTGTACTTTCTACTCCACTATATTTATTTGACAGCTTTAGTTACTTTTCAGATTAAGATTTTACTTAAAATAACCATTTAAATTGTTTTCTCTTTTCTTTTCTTTAAAAAAATGTTATGTACTTTGTGTAAAAGTTTTTATATAAATAAAGTGTATTATTATTATTATAAAAAACATATGATACACTTTTAGAATATGATGCAGTACTATTACTATTAATCTACCCAAAGTATCTAAAATTGGCTCCACATTGATGAACTACATTAAAATGCTCTTACATGTCTTTGTTAAAAACAAACAATATAATATTGTATAATAATATAAAAATACTTTTGATACTTTAAGTACATTTCGCCGATAATACTTCCATATTTTTACTTAAAAGGGTTTTTTTCAGGGAGTTTTTTTTTTTATCTGAATCAAAGGTTTAAGGATAGAGGATGTTACATGCTGTACAGATGCGAATTTGTTATATTGGACTATATAAATATATAAATAAAAATGGACTTGACTTTCTAAACAACTGATGACCTCCAGTGTGATCCAGACACACAGAAAGTGGACAACAGCCTAATATTTTCAAAGAATATTTAAGATGAAGTGACGTTTACAAATATATTGCTGTTATAAATGTAAATATTAATACAGAAAACCAGCTGTATATGTTTATGAATGTTGTCAGACCTAATTCTCAGAATAAAACCTTTCACATGTTAAACTGAGTTCACGATCAGCTGAATCTAAATGTTGATTTATGTTGTGCTGAAGCTAACTGACTTCTTTATATGCTCAGCACTACATCTGGCACTGAAATTAATTTGTTCCCTATCACCTCCTTGCAGACACTTTGATAAGATATCTTCCAATGAGCAGCTGGAGCGTAGATTAAAGTCGATCAAAATTATTCTAATTATATCAGACAGCTGAAAGTCACTCTGCTTCAAACGACATATTTCCAGTTCATGTGGAATATCTGTATTAATGATAACTGAAACCTGGAGCGATCAGCTTTTCTTTGGAGTATAAAATCATGATAGATCTTATGTAAATGTGCAGATGCTGTTTGTTCCTCGCTTTGTAAGAAAAACTGTGAAACAAGAGGAAAACATACGGACAGAGGCTAACTGTGTCTTATGCAAAGTTTCTTATTAAACCTCCCTTTAAATTCAGCCTACACAAGCTTGATAATAGTAAGTTTGATAATAAATGTACATTTCCATACATACTAAATTTGTCATTTTAAAACAAGCTTTATGTGCATTACATTAATGGAAATTATAAAAGAAAAAAAACATCACTTCTTTTCCTGGAATTTCTTGCTAGCTTGACTCAGTTCAGATATTATCTATCATATCTCCTCCCCTTCACAGATCTGCCAGGTTATAGAGGGGTGTAGCCAACATGTAGTGGAGTGCAAGAGCTGATAAGCTTCATTTCCTGCAGATTGGTGAGTAAACAAGTTGAAAATGAGCCGTTTTTGGATTAACGTACAAGCTCTGTTGAAAAAAAGTGGAACTATATTAAGTTTTCTGAAACCGAGAGGTGAAATGGAGCAGCAAGGAGTTCAGCTGGACCAGGAAAACTTCTCTTGTTCAATATGTCTGGATCTTCTGGAGGATCCGGTGGCTATTCCCTGTGGACACAGCTACTGCATGAGCTGTATTGAAGGCTTCTGGGATGGAGAGGATGTGAAGGAAATCTACAACTGCCCTCAGTGCAGACAGACCTTCATACCGAGGCCTGTCCTGATGAAAAACACCATGTTAGCAGATTTAGTGGAGGAGCTGAAGAAGACTGGACTCCAAGCTGCTCCTGCTGATCACTGCTATGCTGGACCTGAAGATGTGGCCTGTGATGTCTGCACTGGGAGGAAGCTGAAAGCCCTCAAGTCCTGTCTGGTGTGTCTGGCTTCTTACTGTGAGAATCACCTCCAACCTCATTATGAATCACCTACATTCAAAAAACACAAGCTGGTCGACCCCTCCAAGAAGCTCCAGGAGAACATCTGCTCTCGTCATGATGAGGTGATGAAGATGTTCTGCCGTACTGATCAGCAGAGTATCTGTTATCTCTGCTCTGTGGATGAACATAAAGGCCACGACACAGTCTCAACTGCAGCAGAAAGGACTGAGAGGCAGAGAGAGCTCGAGGTGAGTCGACAAAACATCCAGCAGAGAATCCAGGACAGAGAGAAAGATGTGAAGCTGCTTCAACAGGAGGTGGAGGCCGTCAGTCGCTCTGCTGATAAAGCAGTGGAGGACAGTGAGAAGATCCTCACTGAGCTGATCCTTCTCATCCAGAAAAGAAGCTGTGATGTGAAGCAGCAGATCAGATCCCAGCAGGAAACTGAAGTGAGTCGAGTCAAAGAGCTTCAGGAGAAGCTGGAGCAAGAGATCACTGAGCTGAAGAGGAAAGACGCTGAACTAAAGCAGCTCTCACACACAGAGGATCACAACCAGTTTCTACAAAATTACTCCTCACCTACATGTCTCAGTGGCTCTATGTACCTCACTCAGATCGACCCCTTTTGCTTGTGGCACTTTGATGAAATACGAAACACTGTGTCAGAGCTCAGAGATCAACTACAGGACATCCTGAGGGAGAAATGTACAAACACCTCACTGACAGTGACTGAAGTGGATGTTTTACTGTCAGAACCAGAACCCAAGACCAGAGCTGAGTTCTTAAAATATTTGTGTCAAATTACACTGGATCCAAACACAGTAAACACACGTCTGTCATTATCTAAAGGGAACAAAAGTGTAAGAGTAGTGAGCCAACAACAGTGTTATCCTGATCACTCAGACAGATTCACTAATTGGTATCAGGTCCTGAGTAGAGAGAGTCTGACTGGACGTTGTTATTGGGAGGTGAAGAAGGGTAAGGGAGGAGTTTCAGTGGTAGTTGCATACAAGTCTATCAGCAGATTTGGAAGTGATTACAGATCCTGGGCCATTGATTTTTTCAAAAATCGTTGTCAATTTAGACATGAGAATATCAGCGTTCCCATCCCAGGTCCTCGTTCCTCCAGGATAGGAGTGTATCTGGATCACAGTGCAGGTATTCTGTCCTTCTACAGCATCTCTAAAACCATGACTCTCCTCCACAGAGTCCAGACCACATTCACTCAGCCTCTTTATGCTGGACTACAGCTTTTTTGTCCTGTAGGAAATACTGCTGAGCTGTGTCGACTTGAGTAGGCAAGAGTTACTGATCAGAAAATGTGTGATACTCAGTTTTTCCAACTACAATTTTTGTTTTGTCAACATTTTTATTTCTAAGAGCAAGAGTGTTTGGAACAATCTTAGTATTAAGCTAATGTTCCTCAATGATAATAACTCCTCAATGTTATTCCTCAATTTTTGCAAAACAAAACTGGAAATGTAAAACATGTCATTCTGACAGGATGATGATTTTCACAGGAAAAAGCTACTAAACAGAGTTTCCACCAAAGAAAAAAACCTTAACAAACGGGACGTAGTTTCAGTTTTTTATCAAATTAAATCATTAAATTGTCAACTATAGAAAGCATGGTGGAAAAGCACTCGGTAAATATATCAATATCATATACTGATATACTTTATTTAAATATTTTCAGTAAATGTTTGAAAACAAAACTGTAATTTTTCAGAATTTGGCAACACTGATGCGTTAAGTTACCATTGTTTTTATTGTAAGTAGGTCTGATATATAATCCATATATGTACTGATGAACAGTTGAAACTGTCCATCCAAACTGTCAACTGTCCAATCCACTAATAGCTTGAACATTTCTATGCAGATTATTATGATTATAGTTGTTCTTATCATTTTAAGTTAAGATTTCTCAATTGCTATGATGCTCATGATGGTCTGAATGCTGTGTAGAGTTGACTGTCTCATATGTTTAAATGAATGATTTGTGTGAAGTTGAGGATATACTTAATTAAAACTTTTTTTTAATTTTAATTTTTTACTTTCTCTCTCTTTTTATTTTTGGTGAATCAAGACAAAACACAACAGCTGATGACATACATACATACAGTGAGAAAACCATGACATTAAATAGAGGATATTGCATGAGTGTAAGATGGGGATTGATGTGGTGAAAAAATTCCAGTTTAGGTGTGATGCGTGTGTAGTTTGTTAGGAGAGCATATGGGTATTGTTGGAGGGTGCTTGTGTGAGGCTGACGTAAATTTCCTTTTACAAAAAGGAGCACGGTCTCATAAGCTCAGTAGCTATAATGGGACAATAACTTCACACAGTTCAGTCAAAAGACTCATAACTGTCTGGAAACCATTGCTCTTTCGTGGACAGTTTAACTATGACAGAGGTGGTTAAATAAAAGTGTACAGTGCAACACAGCTAATAAACTACAATAGCTTCCTCCATTTTGGACTCTCCGGTTCTGGGAACGAATCCACCGATCACAGTGATTCAATTGGAATGACTTCGCCATGAAATGTTGTTGTTTTAAATCCTGGTTTGTCCAGGCTTTTACACTGGGCTGCAAACTATCCCAGTACTTACTGATAAAACAGAACATCATCATGCACGAAAAGCAACTCTGAGGCCACCAAACTGGGCAATTTACAATCCGTGACAGCACCTCGAGATTCTGTCAATTAAAATCACAAACTGCATCAGGACCAGTGTTGGACAGAAACTTGTTACAGTAATATAATTACTTTTTTCAGTGATGAGTAGTGTAAGGGATTACAATTTGAAATTCAGTAATTATATTACATTTACTGATCCCAGTAACGTTCTGTTACTTTTACACTTGGGGGTCGGCGTGCTCCCCTTTTACAGGGATTAATGGAGGGTTGATATCAGTTTGGTCTCTGCGTTCGACTGACAAACAGCTCTGGAGGAGAGGAAATGCAACTTGCAGTAATTCCAAAGTTGTGTTGTAGTTTAATTGGCATGCCTACATTCAGGAGTCACCTGACGTTATTTTAGTTCAGAGTTGGAGATGTGTGTGAATCGTGCAGCGGAGGTTGAGACTTCTGGAGTGCTGTTTGCAGTCACTGAGGCTTTGCTAACGCTAGCTGTTGGGTCAGTAAATTCTTCCAAACTGTATCCTGCATACTTGTTAAACTACAAACGTCTCATTTTCTATTTCTACATGTGTTAAATACAAAAGATGCAGCATATGGAGGTGGAGGGTTTTGAGCTGTTTAAAGGCAACTTTGATGGAGCTGACAGCTGAGTAATGAAAGTAATGTAACAAGTAATTTAACATGTTACTTTTGCTGCTGAGTGATAAGTAAAGTAATGCAATTACTTTTAAAATGAGTAACATGTAAACAGTAATTATTACAGTTTTCAACTAACTTGCCCAATACCGATAGTGACAGGCCCTCTACTTCTGCCTAGCTGGCAGCCTCTCTCCCCCTCCTTTCCCTCTATGTGTGTGTGTGTTTGATTGCAGGAGTGGAGTCAGATGTGCGGAGTCAGGTCACCAGCTGCCAGCCATCATCATCATCCTGCTCTGCTTCAAATACCTGGTTCCAACCTCACCACTCTGCCAGATTGTAGACTCAGTTACTCTGTCAGTCATGTTCCAGTTCCTTAAATATCTTTACCCGTCAAAGCTTTTTGTTAATTCTTGTTTCCATCTGCCTGCAGCATTCTTGGCCTGACTCATGCCTCTGACTCCCTCCTGTTCTACCCAGAACCTGCTCAGTATTACCTCAGTTCCCCCAAGCCCTGCGGACTCACCCTGCCTTGCTTCGCTCTGCCCAATCCCCTGCTCTACCCTGCTCAGCTCCCTCAGATTCTGGCTGCCATACCTCAACCTCCTCCCACCCCCCACAGGTTCCTCCTCGCCCAGCCTTGGTCTCCGCCTGGCCTCAAAGACTCTGCTGATTCTTTCTCCACAACATCAGGTTGTTAATAAAGTCCTCCTGATTCCAATTCCTCGCCTCTGTGTTCTGCACGTTGGGTTCTCTGTACTAACCCGTAACAGATCGGCATCATATATGGCCTTGGCAGAGTCCAACACCCACTGACGATAGACTTGGTTTACTGCTGAGAGGGCAAACACAGTTCTTACACAACGACTACATGGTTAATAGACTGACAAGACTTGGAGTCAGTACCAACTACACGTAGAAAAGTTCAACTCTACAAATGTTACTGACTCTGGAACAAACTTCAGGGAGGTAGGCAGGTGTGAAAAAGCCAAAAGCAAACCTCCATAGCCAGGGGTCAGTTCTCTTTTGACCCTGCAAGCTAACATTCAAGGTTGACTGGCTTTTAAAGCTGATAAATGCCTGTGTCTTATGTATTAGAAGCATGACTGAATGAAGGGCCATGTCATGTTATTATTGTAAACTAAACACACCCTGCCTATGTCAAACCACTCCTCTTCTTGGAATGAAGCACAGCCTGATAATCCTCTCTTCTTCTTTTCCTTGACGGAGCTCTGCTGCTTTGTATGCGTTCAAGACATATGGGTGAAAATCTGATAAAATACCTGTAGAGCTGATCATTGATATTGCGTGTATGTTCTCATATCAAGCATACCTCATGGTCAAGCATGTTTTTCCGTCATTGCTGGTTAGAGTGTTGAACTGTCGGACATTTGAAATGTGCAGTCCCCTGGTTCAGTGACCTTCATTGTCATGTTGTCACAATGTTAATGAAAACAGATCACACCCTGCGTCTTTCAAACCAGTCTTCTTCCTGGAATGAAGCAAAGCATGATAACTCCTCCCTGTCTGTTCTGCTCTCAAACATTGTTATTTAAATATGCACTTGTTCCCTTCACTGAGTGGAAGAGGTGACGAGCCACATTCACTTGAGCTCAGCAAATGAAAAGCAAGAAGATCAAACTTTGCATCTGAGCACAACTTTTGTAAGTTAAGTGAGATTATTATTATTATTTTCATTTGATAAAACTCCAAACTTCATTGATGACTAAATATTTCCCCTTTGTTTTATTTCAATTGTGTATTTTGAGTAAGGACAAAGAGTCAGAGCATTGTAATGTTGTCATTATCTTAACATTGTCTTATTTAATCACACCTTCTTTCAGACCACTCCTCTTCCTGGAATGAAGCAAAGCATATAACTCCTCCCTCCAAAGTCCATTTTGTCCAGGTATTTCCTTGTTCCCTCCTCCTCACAGATCAGCATTTTGAAGAAGGGTGGCAATATGTAATGAAGTGCAAGAGCTGACGAGTCACATTCACTGAAGTTCAGCAAATGAAAAGGAAGAAGGTCAAAGTTTGGATCTCGGCGTAACTTTTGTTGATTAAGTGAAATGGATGTTTCCTGTCAAGGAGGTGAAATGGCGCAGCAAGGAGTTCAGCTGGACCAGGAAACAATTTCCTGTTCGATCTGTCTGGATTTTCTGAAGAATCCGGTGACTATTCCCTGTGGACACAGCTACTGCATGAACTGTATTAAAATCCACTGGGATGAAGAGGTTGTGAAGGAAATCTACAGCTGCCCTCAGTGCAGACAGACCTTCACACCGAGGCCTGTCCTGGTGAAAAACACCATGTTAGCAGCTTTAGTGGAGGAGCTGAAGAAGACTGGACTCCAAGCTGCTCCTGCTGATCACTGCTATGCTGGACCTGAAGATGTGGCCTGTGATGTCTGCACTGGGAGAAAGCTGAAAGCCCTCAAGTCCTGTTTGGTGTGTCTGGCTTCTTACTGTGAGAATCACCTCCAACCTCATTATGATGCAGCTCCATTAAAGAAACACAAGCTGGTCGACCCCTCCAAGAAGCTCCAGGAGAACATCTGCTCTCGTCATGATGAGGTGATGAAGATGTTCTGCAGTACTGATCAGCAGTGTATCTGTTATCTCTGCCCTGTGGAGGAACATAAAGGCCACGACACAGTCTCAGCTGCAGCAGAAAGGACTGAGAGGCAGAGAGAGCTCGGGGGGAGTCGACAAAACATCCAGCAGAGAATCCAGGACAAAGAGAAAGATGTGAAGCTGCTTCAACAGGAGGTGGAGGCCGTCAGTCGCTCTGCTGATAAAGCAGTGGAGGACAGTGAGAAGATCTTCACTGAGCTGATCCTTCTCATCCAGAAAAGAAGCTCTGATGTGAAGCAGCAGATCAGATCCCAGCAGGAAACTGAAGTGAGTCGAGTCAAAGAGCTTCAGGAGAAGCTGGAGCAGGAGATCACTGAGCTGAAGAGGAAAGATGCTGAACTGGTGCAGCTGTCACGCACAGAGGATCACACTGAGTTTCTACAAAATTACTTCCCACTTACATATCTCAATGAATCCATATACTTCGCTCCTATCCACCCCAACTGTTTGTGGCACTTTGATGAAGTGCGAAACAAGGTTTCAGAGCTCGGAGATAAACTACAGGACACTATGAGTAAGGAATGGACAAAGATCTTGCTGAAAGTGACTGAAGTGGACGTTTTACTGTCTCGAGAGCCGAAGACCAGAGCTGAATTCTTGGACTATTCACGTCAAATCACACTGGATCCAAACACAATAAACACACATCTGTCACTATCTAAAGAGAACAGAAAAGTGACATTCATGGCAGGGGAACAATGTTATCCTTATCACCCAGACAGATACATTGACAGGTGTCAGGTCCTGAGTAGAGAGAGTCTGACTGGACGTTGTTACTGGGAGGTGGAAAAGGGTGTGGGAGGAGTTTCAGTGGTAGTTGCTTACAAAGACATTAAGGCTTTAAATGAAACATTTGGACAAAATGACAAGTCATGGGCATTAGACTTTTACAAATGTCGTTATGAATTCAGACATAACAACATCTCAACTCTCGTCTCAGGTCCTGGTTCCTCCAGAGTAGGAGTGTACCTGGATCAGAGAGCAGGTATTCTGTCCTTCTACAGCGTCTCTGAAACCATGACTCTCCTCCACAAAGTCCAGACCACATTCACTCAGCCTCTCTATGCTGGTTTTTATCTTTATGGTCCCACTGGAAACACAGTTGAGCTGTGTGTGCTGAAAGTCCCACTTTACTCAAACATGTATTTTTCTTCTTCCTCCATCAGTTTGAAGGACAAGGTGAAGCTTCTCTTTGGATAATGATGTATGTCCAGAATTTCATACCGAAGACTGTTTTCACATTCATCTGCTGAAAGTTCATCTTAAATCGGAGTTTAACTCGTGTACCTATGAATGTGATTTGTGACTTCACAATTACTTTGGAGCCAATTGTAGTTCCATATGGAACTTACAGAAGTGTGATGTGGAAACTTGAAGCCTCCAGAGCACAAACACTGAGATCGGATTTTACAGTGAAGTACGAGACATCTACTGTCCAGCAGTTAAACCATTGTATATTCATGGATTATGTATCTTTAAATGAGGGAGAAGGAGCAGATGTCATTTTAACTTTTTTGTGGAAAAATTATATCAGACACAAATTATTAGTCAAAGAAGAGTATTTTATGTCTTACAACATGCCTGCAGGGGACCTTTAGTAGGTAAGAGTTCACAGAATATGCACTATATTCAGTTTGTAACACTGGTATTTTTGATTTGCTCAAGAGTGATTGGCACTTCGGTGTTTCCAGTTTGAACTTTAATATTATGAAGCTTGCTGTCAGTTATTTGCAGTCATAAACTTCTCCACTAGAGTTCGCTCTTCACATATGTGTACTTGTGTTCTTGTCTGTCAATTACAGTACACTATATGGCCAAAAGTATGTGGACACCCCTTGTTGTAGAACTTGTTTGGTCCAGGCCTTGTTGGTCTAATGAAGGGAAATTTTCTGAATGAGAGCAAATCCCTGCAGACAGGTTACGAAATCTGCTGGAAAGCCTGAAACCAGAAGAGTGGAGGCTGTTTTAGTAGCAGATTAATGATGTTGGAATTGAACAATCACATATGAGTTCAACGTTTGGGAGTCCACATATTTGGTCATGTAGCTTATTTATCAATTTTTCAGCAAGAAATATGTAAATAAGGTTATTAAATATAAATATGATATAATAAATATATATTATTTTATTTAAATCATATTTTGAATTTCTGATAGATTTCTTTTAACCTGCTTTGTGACATTTTTAACTGTCAAAGAAATGGAAAACAAAATGTAAATATGTACATGGACCTTTTATCACAAACATAATCTCATTGTCTCATCTGCCACTGATGTAATAGATATGTTTTAGTTTATGTTTTGTGTAATAGATCAATATTTGATGAATGTATTGAATTTCACAAGCATTTATACACAGATTATGCATATAATAGTTATTGTTATTCTGGGATTTCTCAGTTGCTGTGATGGTTATGATGGTCTGAATATATTAGACTTTTTAAAAAGACTTTTTCATGCTGTGTAGAGTAGAAATCTTCTCATTACAGTCCATCTATAAGGGAAGATTTTTAATTATTATTATATATTTTTTTAACCTAAAAGACAACTGTATTTTATCTGCACCTTCCTACTTCCACCTTCCATTTTGTGCATTACATTATCTAACATACATTTACTCTTTGTTTCGTAGTTTTCCCCTTTTCAAATATAATTTTAACCCTTGGAAGTTGGCTCACAGAGAAGCTCTTGACAGGGTGAAAACTGCATGCACTATTGCAATCTGTTCACTTTAAACTACTCATAAAAAATTGTATTTACACTTTCATCAAAATATCTAGAAGCCACTGATGGAACTTAGAAAGATGTGTCTATGATTTTACCTTCAGAGGGCTCACCTGTAACAGTCTCTATAAAAAGTTGATCAGATAGCAGCTTATACACTAAAACTAAAAACACATTACTACAGTTCCCAGATGTTTACACTGGCGTAATGTGTGTCAAAGATTTGAATTGTTAAGTTGGTTTAGTTGGTAAGTACAAACTCATCACATTTGGGTTCATACATAGTTGTTAATTTGCAAAAATTCAATTAAAACATTTCAACAGACAGAAAATTACTTTGTTTTCAGTGTGTAGTTTTGTGCATCAAACTACAGCACATAAACACTCTAGAAGAAACAACATAATATGCTAATATATCAAAAAAATACACACTGAAAACTAAGTAATTTTCTGTCTGTTAAAGAATTGTTTAGTCTAATTTATTGAGAGTTTTTGCACAATAACAACTACATATGAACCCAATTATAATGAGCAGGTACTTACCAGTGAAAACAACACTTTTTTTCCTGTTCTTTCTTATATTTTGTATCAAATTGCACCACCTTTTCTGTAAAACATCTTAAAAATTCATTGTTAAATACCTGCAAATTACGCAGAAAATTTCTAGTAAATTAGTATAAAATTAAGGAACCTGTAAAATAAAGCGTCACCTACCATTGTTATTTAAAAGTAGTGAATGCTTTAGGGCCATTACATTTCTGTTCTCCTGCTTACTACTCCAAAGTCAAAGCAACACATGGAGAAGCAGTATTCAGTTTTTATGCACCACATATTTGGAAAAAATTAGCAGACTACTCGAAGTCTGCTTTTGCCTTTTATAAAGTCCAGCTCCACTCAAAAATATGTTTTTCTTCTTGTTCCTACTGTTGAATGTTTGAGCTTCACTGTGCAGAATGATGTAAGAGGAGAGTTTATTTTCATGTTCATCTGCTGAAAGTGGAAAGTTTCTCTGTGCTAATTAAAAATCCAGTTTTAAGGGTTGTACCTACGAGAATGATTTGTGACATAACAAATAGTTTGTAGCCAGTTGTGCTCCAATATTCAGCTTACACAATTACACAAGTGTGATGTGGAAACTTGAAGCCTCCAGTGCACAAACAATGAGGATGGACTTCACAGTGAAGTAGGAGACATCTTGTGTCCAACAGTTAAACTTCTGAAATGAAATATATTTGCACATTCAAAGATTTTGGAATTTTTAATGAGGGAGAAGGAAGAGCTGTAATTTTAAGGATTTTAATAAGATAATTGAACTTTTTTGTGTGGAAAAAACATATCAGACAAAAAATATATTTACCATATTCAATGTAGAGTATTTTATATACATCTTAAAACATGTCTGGAGGGAATCATTAAAAATTGCAGCAGTACATGTTTTAAGACATAAAAATACTTTGAATGATAATTTGTGTCTGATATGGTAACAAATAAAATGTCTAGTTAAACATTCTTAAAATTACATCAAATCTTTCTCCCTCATTAAAAAATCATCACATTTCTAAATCTAAAGCATTATGAAAAACATTGTTTAAATAATAAAAATAATTCTAATTTTATTTGTATAGCACTTTTCAAGCTAGGAGCACAAAGTGCTTTCCATAGACAACATAAAAAACAATCACAAATATAAAAAGAAAAACACAAGAACAGCAAAATACAAGACCATATAAAAGAAAGTACTAATAAATCATCCAAAACAAGTGAAACTATTAAAATAAATTTAAAATCAGTTGGTTGCGCAGCAGAGCTGTATTATTTAAACACACAGGACTAGTTGTCAGGCAAAAAGGCAAGTCTGCAAAATTGTGTCTTAAGAAGGATTTAAAAGCAGAAACAGTGTCAGCAGATCGAATACTAACTGGAAGACTTTTCCAAAGCTGAGGTGCAAGTACAGCAAAGACTCGATCACGCTTTGACCTAGACCTGGACTCTGGAACAAAAGGGGTTAGACTGCATTCACACCAAATCCGGCAATCCGGCACCATGACGCAAGGGGCTTCGGTGGTGGGGGCGTGTAGTTTGAGGTACTGGTGAGACGATGTAATACGATCCAGGGAGTCGAGTTGAGTCTGCAGATTAATACATCTAAAGATTTATAGAAGCCAAAACACAGCGCAGCGGTTTGTAAAACTCACAGACAGGATCTTACAGCTCTGGAAAGTTATCACAGCGGCAACTGTTTTACCTTTCATCGCGATGATCATGAGGTATCGTATGAAATAGTCGAATAAAGTGCTCAAGTTACATCAGTAGTCCACCAGGTATGTGCGCTTGCAGGTGTATGATTGGTCAACACAGCGTTACGGGTTACATTTAGGCAAAAATTGGGTCCTTTCAATGTGGCATTCATGTAATGTCGGAATAATCGGAAAAATGTGATTCCGACGGGGAAAATTCACGTGAATGCCCCTTCAAGTCAGAACAACAACTTGGAAAGTTGGCGAAAATTATGGTACACGACTTTCCGAAAGTTGACGTTGTATACGCAGGAACATGGCGGACGAAAGTAAATGTTTAATTGATGATAAGAAACTTTTCACTAATTCACGTATTACATTTATTTTTTTTGCTCAGATGTTATTTGTAATATGGTAGTAGGTTCTAACCGTTAGATGCTGTCCATGTTGTATTCACATTAAGACTTAAAAGCTCATGAACACACCGAAGTCGGAAAAACTGGACCAGACTTCGCAACTCGCGAAGTGGGGCTGTCCGAGGAGCACATGAATGCAGCACAATTTCTTGCAGGACGGTCGCTGTAGTTTTGAGCCCAATGCAGTCCCCACCAAACGCACTGCCCCCGTTCAAATGAATAGAGGGCTGCCGTTTTTTTCACGCATTGCCGGATTTGGTGTGAACGGGGCCTGACATATAGCCTTCGTGGTCACACACGTTAGTATGTATGCATGGTGTACAGTATTTTGAAGACAAACTGGTCCGTGTTCCGGTGTGGCTCTCCTAGGCTTGACGCAGCTCCGTGTGTGAACTGTGAAGATGTTTTGTATGGGTGATTTTTTCACGTTTTGTCCGGTTATAACCGCCTCTTCTCTCCGGGCCTGAGGTGTAACTCGGATATGAAGGTTTAAAACGCCGCTCGTCGCTTCAGAGTGTCAGGTTAGTGAAGCTTTGTGTCGCTATTGGTGACGATGATGTTGTTGTTGTTTTATTCATCGGTGACCGTTACCTCTGCGGGTTAGCTATGCGGCTAGCTGGGATGTAGTAAAAACCTCAAACTGGTGAACGTGTTTTGTTGTGCCACTGAACGCCAAACTCCTTAAAAAAAACGTCAAATTTACACATATTTTCCGACCTGTTGGGCTTCACACGTCGTCGATCGTAAGAAAATATTTTCACGTTTGTCTACCCTTAAAATTTGCACATAGTATTTTGCCAATTGCTCTCCGTTCACTTGTTTTCACCGACCTATTAATTCTGTAGGTTAGATCCAAGTCTTCAATTAAATTGCTTAGTTAATTGAATGAAACTGCTGTTAAGTGAATATTATGCAGGCCGAATTTATGAGTAGGACCCCATCGATTGAGGCATGTGTACAATTTGACCAAAAGTATTAAGTTACATTAACCTACATTGAAAACAAGTTAAATCTGCTAGATCGTGTATGGGGTTCAGTGAGACTTTCTCCGCACAATTATTAGAATTTATAGGTTACTGGAGCTCCCGATTTGAATGCACATAAGGCACAATTGGCAACGAATATTGGTTAAAACAGATATCAGATAAACATTATATCTAATAGTCTTCATTATACACTAACTATCACATTGTACCTTTCACATTTTAGGCAATTTTACAGGGTTTTGTTACATCAGAATCAGAAAGAAAATCGTCTTTATTTGCCAATATGTTTACGCATACAAAGGTGAGGTAATTCAACACAGGCAACATTAGGGACAATTGCAAGAGGCAAATACAGAAATGCATATACATACATTCATACATATACACATACATACAACAACATACAGTGTCTATATACAGGTGAAATCGTTTCTATAAACATTGATACAAATAGTACAAAGGTGTGTAAGAGTGCTGAAATAAATATAGAAAAAGGTAAAAAAAAATATAGGTAAAAAAAATGGTAAGCTACTTTATATACATACAGTAGGTAGTTATGTACGGTATATACAGCCTGTTTGAATATACAGTTATGAATTAACATATATACTTGTTTTATCAATTTTTGAAAGGCGAACAGTCATCATGTAATACAAGGACTGTACATATGAGTACATGTGGGTGTGGTAAGTAACAAAACAAATAAGTAAGAAAAATAAATAAATTCAGTTATTAAACAACAACAATAATAGAACAATGCTTAATAAAAATAAATGAACATAATAATAATAGAACAATACATGATAAAAATAGATTAATATGTTAAGTGAATTGGTTTGATATAACAATAGAAAGATGCTTTCACAGATATGTTGCAGCAGTGTTGGACTATGCATTTAAATGTCATGCTTTTAATGTGAAGCCTGTCTTGCCGGTGTCTGTGGTAGGGTTACGTCTCTTTAGCTTGACGCAGTTGTTTTCAAAACAGCGGCTGAGAGCAGCTGAGCACTGCGGTGTTTCTGAGCTGAAGCTATCCGAGCAGCCCGTCTGCAGACTCCTCGGACTTCTCTCGTTTCACACTCGTTTTCCTCGACGGACACTCTCCTTTTCCTGTTTTTTTCAAAAAATTTTATACTGTACATCTCCAGGGATTTACGCTGGAATATAATCACTAAATGACAGCCTCTCTCGCCTGCTGGGAGGACAGCTGGTGCGGTGAACGTCGGGGAGGGAGGGGAGGGGATGTGGTGGTGGGGGGGTGCCCTTGGCTTGGGGAGAAGGAGTTAGGAGGAGAAGAGGGGGGACACTATCATGCAATATACTGAAAGAGTACTGTACTGAAAGGGGCCATTGTGACTGTGTGCTCTTTTTTTTTGGCAGGGGTGTCAGGGATGCGGCGCAGGCTTTGCAAGTTCATTTCATCCCTGCCAGCCGCGGAGCAGCAGCGTCCTGCTGAGAGAAGGAAGCCGTCCAGTGGAAATGTTGTGCATCTGCAGGGAGCCGTGGCCCCGGAGCTCAGCCGGCAGAGCTGAAGAGGCCTGAGCGGTCTCCACCTTACGGATTAGATGGTGGCAGAAGGCAAGAGTGCATGACAAGATAAACAAACACTGAGGCCGTGCTGCCTGAGCTGCAGATAAGCAGTTGTGTTGCTTTTTCTGGGGCCTTTCTGGGTACCATAGACTCTGTCTGTGGGAGTAGATGTGCCCATTAATAATACATGTAATGGGCAGCAGCCCCTGAACTGTAGGCTTGGAACTGGGCCGGTTTGTTTTTCTAACCCTTAAAGAAAGGTGACTGAAAAAAATGGCTGACCACGAGGAGGCAGAGTTGTCCGAGTCCCTTCAGAAGGAGGATGAGTTCTCTAGCGAGCAGGAGGAGCCGGGTACGAACTTTAAATCTAAAAGTCTGCCAGTATTAAACGAAGAGGCGCCTCAAGAGGAAACCTTACTGTCTAGTTCAGCGCGGATGTCCATAACGGTGGAAGAGAGCGCAGAGTTTATCCAGCTCCCAGCCAAGACTGAGTCCTTTCAGACGGAGTCCCCGACGAGAACGAACTACACACCCAACCCGGGGAAGTCGGCGCTGAACAGGCCGAGCTCCTACATGGAGAACACGGAGATCCGTAGGAGTAAAAACATGGCGAGGAGGAAGCCCCCGGGGTTTTTTGCTTCCAGGCTGGCGCGGATTCGTCTGCCCAGCAGGAAGTACCTAGCTGTTCTCATACAGGACTCTCGCTGCTTCCTGTTCTGTATGTGCTACCTGACGTTCATCCAGTCGCTCATGGTGTCGGGCTACCTGAGCAGCGTCATCACCACCATAGAGAAGAGGTACAGCCTGAGGAGCTCTGAGTCCGGCCTCCTCGTCAGCTGTTTCGACATCGGGAGCCTCCTGGTGGTCGTCTTCATCAGCTACTTTGGCGGGCGGGGTCAGAGGCCTCGCTGGCTGGCGGTGGGAGGGGTTTTCATTGCAGTGGGCGCCGCTCTCTTCTCCTTACCTCACTTCATCTCCCCGCCATACCAGATCCAGGAGGTCAACTCGTCCTCGGGCAACGAGGGCCTGTGCATGAACAGCAACGCCAGCGGCAGGGACCGCGTCGACATCACCTCCTGTCCCAGAGACCAGGAGGGCAACGAGCACAACCTGTATGTGGCGCTGTTCGTCATCGCCCAGATCCTGGTGGGCATGGGATCCACGCCCATCTACACCCTGGGACCCACCTACCTGGACGACAATGTCAAGAAGGAGAATGCCTCGCTGTATTTAGGTAAGAGTTTGTGTGGATGTGCTCTACCGCCAGCAGCTGGTCTCACTAATTAGTTTCCTCTACCTTTTAAATTTCGAGCTAATCAGTGAAATCAGCTGCCCGGTGATTGGTTTGGATCAAAAACAGCAGGCGTTTGGGTCTCAGTGACTTCCCTTGTTGTATTTTTATTCTCTGTATACTCTAGTCCTCCAGAGAAACCATGTTAGAGGTTTTTTATTATTGTCTTTATTTAATTAGATCCCCATTAGCCACTACCAAGGTAGCAACTACACTTCCTGGGGTCTACACAAGTAAACATTACATCATAATGGAAAACAGTAGTGGAATAAAATTCAGGGAAAAAGGGGACAAAAAACAGTTTATTAGCAACAGTAAACTACTAATAATGATAACAACAATGACAACAAGTACCCACATTATATCTAAAAAGTCAAAATATGGCAGTTGTACCACCAAAGCGTGACTAAAAATAAAACAACAAAGAAATTCCTTGTTAATGATCATAAAGTCAGATATTCTGCAGATATCTAATTGGAGAGGGGTTGGTGTTCTGTGTCATTAGGTGTTTCTTTAAACTTGAAATGTGTAGTATCTGATGGCAAACCATTCCATATTTTCATTGTTTCATTGTCTTGCATTAGTTTTTGAGACAGGAAGTGAAAAACAACCTTTTGATACGTGCCTAGTATTAAAGTTATGGCCGTTACTACTATATGAAAGTTGATGGTACAGGACATTTGGGATTTTAGACAATGAAATATTTCTCATAAAACAGAGCAGGGAAATAAACAAACCATCCTGTCCCTCACCAATGACCAACCTAAGGTTATGTGCATTCTGATGATGTTACAGTTCAGAACGAGTCGTGCGGCTCAATTCTGGACCAACAAAGCGAACTACAAAAGACAATGTTCACAAGTAAAAGGAGGTTAATATCACCCCTTGTGATGGAAAATCTCAGCAAAACAAAATTAAATTGCGACTGATGCTCATATTTGGGGCATTTCTTCATGTATTCTAACATGTGTTTAGAGAGGAAGAGTGAGTTTGAGTCACTGCTAAATATACCATATTCAGGATTATTATTTGTATACATCTCTGGTCGCTGATTTATGTGTTGCGTACTCAAGCGCCGCAGTAAGCACTGTGGTGGCAGAGTGGAACTGAACTCATTTACACTGACTGTGAAAGCAGAGATGTTTGGGTTAACCGTGGTCAGCTGTGCCATCTCTGACAGATTAAAAGTAGTCTGTGTGAATGTGGAAGTTATTCAGTCTAATAGCACCTGTCTGAAATTGGTTTGTCTTTGTCTTTGGGGAAAAAAACCCATAAATGTACTGCTTCTGTCTGACCTCCACAGTCTGATGAAGTGGAGTCATTTATTGAACCCAGCAGGGTTTTTTTAATGTTATTTAAATTTATTTGGCCAGGACATGTAGTTCCAAGCTAGCAAAAGATATGCCAGGTGGTGGCTCACCGTGTGCAGGCAGATCGCTCAATGTTTAGCGCTCCGTGGTCAACATGCTACACAGAATGCATCCGAAACTTGAGATTTATAAAAGTAAAACATGTAGAGCTGCAGCAATTAGTTGGTTAATTGATTAGTTGACAACTATTGAATTAATCGCCAACTATTTTCATAACCCATTACATCGTTTTTAGGAAAAAAATGCCCAAATTCTCTGGTTCCAGCTTCTTAAATATAAATATTTTCTGGTTTCTTTAGTCCTCTATGACAGTTAACTGAATATCTTTGGGTTGTGGACAAAACAAGACGTTTGAGGGCATCATCTCAGGCTCTTAGCAACAGTGAGCAACATTTTTCACCATTTTGTGACATTTTATGTACCAAAAAACTAATAAATTAACCAAGATAATCCACAAATTAATCGATAATGAAAATAACTATTAGTTTCAGCTCTAAAAATATATTTCAAAGTTAAAGTTTACTGTTGGAGCAGCTAATAACAGCACAGTGCAGAAAATATGCTGGGTGTCTGCTAAAACTGGATATTTTCTTGAGAGGTGTACATTTGTGAGATCATTAACTTCATTTGAATGGCATATGATTATATTTTCAAAATATAGCCAATTTGTGGGATCTCCTGGACAGATTTCTCAGCAGAACTGCTCAAACAGTGAGATCCTTGTACATACATATCTGATCCGTACATTACAGTGTTATACTGGTTTACTGGTGAGGTACCACTGCAGTAATGGTGGCTTCCCTACTTCTGTCGACAAACTGAACCTCACATTTCATAGAAAAAGACAATTCAAAATGCTTTACATATTGTGTTAAAAACGTTAAAAAAGAAAAACAAAGTCTGAGACTGAAGATGTGTTGGCACGTTGCTACTCCTGAGCTGGAAAAACACAAGATGATTTTTACAGTTCTAACTGTTAAAACACTCAACACACTTTGTAAGGGCTGGTTGCAAGCAGCAGATGACTAACCACAGTATGACAAATAGAAGCTGTTTGGAAAATACCGAGCATCCAAAAGGACAGAGGAGTGTAGATGCTATTTTTTTCATATGACTCTGGGCTGCGGTTTTAATCCAATGTGATGTCTTCCACAAAGGTGCAACAAACTTTTCAGTCACCTTGTAAACCTACAGGTGTTGAGTGTTTCATATATAACACAGGTTTTTTTTTTTTGGGGGGGGGGGGGGCTATAAGCGTGTTCTTATAAAATGTTATAAATAAAATGCAGTCCAGTACATCAACACCACACACTATGACCTCGATAATAAACAAAGTAGTAGAATCAGGCTCTATCTATCACCTTTCTGACAATGTCAACAAAAACTGAAAATGTATAAGCATTGTATTGAACTAATTCAGAATTTATGGCAGAGCTGTTGTATTGGATTGCATTAGATTGTACAGGTGTTCCTAATAATGTGCTCAGTGAGTGTATATGCACAGGATTTTTAAAAAATGTTTTATTGTCTTAAAACATGGAGTCTAAGGGGACGCAAAAGTAGCTGTTCTGACATTGATCAACAGATAAAGACCATTCAATGTCATATGAAAACAGATCTCAACAAAATGATCTATATTAATTAGAAATAAAAAAAAATATGTATCCAAAAATATAAAATACATAATCAGTTTTACATGCAAAATCAAGATCTGAAAAATAACTGTAGCTGTGAAGGAAATGTGGAATAAAAAGTACAATATTTCCATCTGAAATGTAGTTGAGTGAAAGTATAAAGAAGCATAAAATGGAAATGCACAAGTAAAGTACAAATACCTTAAAATTGTACTTAAGTACAGTACTTGAGTAAATATACTTTGTTACATTTTACTACTGCGTTTGAACCAACATCTGCACAAAGGCTGACAGGCAGGAAGTTGAAATCAAAGGCCTTCAGTTTCTCTGAGCCGTTTTTTCGGCACCGCCATGGCCTACATGTCAGACACTTGCTCCAGAAAGTTCTGCAACCGAATCGACTATATAACCTTCGAACTGCACCCCCCCCGCCCCCCCTCCCTTTCCCTTTCACAAGCTTCCCCAGAAGTTCTCGCCCCAGTAGCCTCAAACAAGGTAAAGCCTAATTAAACCAACAAATGAGAGCTTGGTTATGAAAGAGAACAGGGGCGGCAGAGTGCATTCCTGCCGTTGGGACAGAAAGTAGAAGTCCCACAGAGGCTCGGCTTCGGTTAGAGACCTTCATTTTTTAATAGGACCAGTGGAGCAAAGACAGGAAGGCTTTGATCAGTGGAGTTGGTGTTAAAATGTCACCTGCGAGGAGTCTGGGGAGTGAAATGAGATTGGACACCTCCCTGGTTGTTATAAAAGCTTAAAAAAAATACAAGTCTAGACAAGAATTTAGACAAAGTATGAATTTAATAGCATTCATTCTGAAGTTGAAAAGAAATTTGAATGCTACATTTGCAATAAAAGAAGACAACAAATTAAATTAAAATTAGTTTAGTAACCAGAACAGTGAAGTTGCTCCCAGCCACCTGCCAAATGCTGTTGAATATTTGGCTGTGGATCAGTGGAGCAGCTAGTCGGGGGTACAGGGTTACCTGAAGGGCTCTGGAAAATATGTAAAAATAATTGTTTTAAAGGGGGCATATTATGCACATTTACATGTCTTTATTTTTAATCTGGGGCCTTACTTGAATATCTTTGCATGATTTACAGGTCAGAAAGCTCCTTTTTTAACTCATACTCGCCCTTTATGCAGCCCCTCAGTTCAGCCTCTGTCTGAAACAGGCTGTTTTAGCTCCTGTCCCTTTAAGGCCCGCCTCCCGATGAGCCCACTCTGTTCTGATTGGTCAGCTCTTGGAAGCTGCCCCTCAGCAGACTCACAATGTTTGTTTACAATAACTTCTGGGAAGAAAACTCCTGCGTCACCCGTGTTGAGCAAACTGGAGCAAGGAACAACTGAGATATACTCTCAACTGAAGAGAAATTGGTTAAGTCTTGTTGTGTATGGGGCTGCCGGGTAAGAAGAAATAGTGGAGAAGGGTTTGGGTTTTTCAATGTGTATGAGTGTGTGTGTGTGTGTGTGTGCGTTTGTAACTCGTCCCACAGTATCAAACTCAGTTGACTTGATAAATGGTCCGTTTTGTTTTCCCACAACCCCAAATCAGTTCAGTTCAATCCAGTTTCACAAACATAAAAGAAAGACAACTCAAAACTCAAAAGTCTGCTCCAGGTTTTGCCACTGATCCCTACAAAACAAAACAAACCAAAGACACTAGCAAAGCAACATAGCACATAAAATGAGCACAGCAGAATCGTTGGACCACCTTGTTTAACTAAAAATCTTTAAACATTACAGTTATGGCATTAGGAAATTGTGAAGGGCATTTTCTTTTTACTATTTTCTGACATTTAATAAACCAAACAATTAATCAAATAACTGACAAGCTTATCAACAGATTAATAGATAATGAAAATGTTCATTAGTTGCAGCCCTGGAGCTGACCTATTTCTGTCTAGATAGGATACCTTTTTTTCCAATTGAGGGCAGACAAGCATACAAAGCCTGTTGCCCAGCTAATGCAGAAACACTTAGTCAATTAATTGATTAGTTAATTGACACAAAATGAATCTGTAACTGTTTGACCACCATTTAGCAAGCAAAAGCCCCAAACATTTTTTGGTTCCAGCTTTCCAAATGTCAGGATTTGCTGCTTCTCTCTTTTTTTTTATCATTTTAAATGGAACACTGTTGCTGTGTTTCCCCTATAATTTTTTCCAGCAGCGGTGCCGTTGACAGTGCGCACAGCCCACAACACCAGGACCCATATTTGTGCAAATCAGTGGTGGAATAACTACCATAGAATTGTTCCAGACGTCTGTAGAGTCATGTGCATGTTAATTTAATGGAGCTTTTGACAGCAGAAGGGCTCTGGAGGCCCAGATAGATGTAGTTGTTACAAATGTGGAAGAATGAAATGCCTCAACACAGAAAATGTACACTGTTTTTTTTTTAACATTATAGACTAAGTTATTATGGTTCAAAACAAGATGATTATGTGTTTTTTATGGCTGCTACAATATGATAACTGATAATTTTATGATTATAAATGCAAAAATGTGAGGATGACAGTTGGCATTTTAGATTGACAAGTCTTTTTTCTAATACAAAGTTTACAGCATTCACCATCCCTACAATAAAGAATATATTCTTTATTATAAACTTGTTTGTAACAAACAGTTTATCTTTTTAATATTTAGACTAATTAACATTTCATTCTGTGACCTGATTAATGGTTGAAGCCATCAAACTCCACTGTTTAGAAAAATTCAGGTCTTTAACAATAAACTGGTTAACATCTCTGTGGCATCATTCATCCTCTCTTCTGTCTTCCTCCTTCTGCTGCTGCCGCTGGTCAGACTCACTGCTGTAGGTACTGCTGGTAGAGAGGAGGGGCTGCTGTTTAAACTCGCTGCTAAATGGACTGTACTTGTATAGCACCTTTCTAATCTTCCGACCACTCAAAGTGCTTTTACACTACGAGTCACATTCATCCATTCACACGCTGAGTGGATACAGGAGCTGCTCACTGCTGTAGGTACTGCTGGTAGAGAGGAGGGGCTGCTGTTTAGACTCGCTGCTAAATGGACTGTACTTGTATAGCACCTTTCTAATCTTCCGATCACTCAAAGTGCTTTTACACTACGAGTCACATTCACATACATTCATGCGCTGAATGGATACAGGGGCTACCATACAAGGTCCCAACCTGCCCATCAGAGGGAACTAACCATTCACATACATTCATACACTGATGGCACAGTCATCAGGAGCAATTAGGGTATCAAATTCAGTATCTTGCCCAAGGACACTTCGACATGCGGACTGGAGGAGCTGGGAATTGAACTGCTGATCTTCCGATTAGTGGACGACCCGCTCTTCCTCCTGAGCCACAGCCGCCCCTGCTGTAGGCACTGCTGGTAGAGAGGAGGGGCTGCTGGTCAGTGATTCACTGCTGTAGGTACTGCTGGTAGAGAGGAGGGGCTGCTGGTCAGGCTCACTGCTGTAGGTACTGCTGGTAGAGAGGAGGGGCTGCTGGTCAGGCTCACTGCTGCAGGTACTGCTGGTAGAGAGGAGGGGCTGCTGGTCAGACTCAAGTCTACAAGAATTCAACACATTTTCAGATATTTAGCTAATTAGACTCAATCATTACACACAGTGAATGTCCATTTTGAGCTTGTTTGTAACAGTTCACTATTAGCCTAACAACCTCTGCATAGCTGTAAAACATAGCGGCCGTGGATGAGAGGGGAGCGGGAGTTGATTGCTGGAAGTCGAAGACGTATTTAAGTTTATGATCTGCTTGTTCAACACTTGTTTGATAAATTGCTTGTGCTGTCTCCCTTACTGCCAAATTTTTTAAGACTCACAGCAGCGAGCAGTTATAGTCGACGCTGTTGAAAGCATACAGGAGAAACACTGTGTTGGTACGACCTGACAAGGTATTTGAAGACGTCACCTTGGGCTTTTGGAAATCATGAAGGACATTTTTATAATTTTCTGTCATTTTAGATTCAGATGAATTGATTTATCCAAAAAAGGAAACAAATAGACAGATGCAATCATAATAAAAATAGTTGTTAGTTGCAGCTGTACCTGCAGCTCAGATAGAATTAATTAACTTTTTTTCTGTGATTTTCCTGCTCTGAAACAGGACACTTGGAGGAGTTTGTGGGAATTTTAGATCAAACTCTGTATCAACTAATAATTCAAATCACTCTAACCTTCAGCAAAATAAAAACATGGCCTGTCGTGGGTTGTAACTTTATCTGCTGTATCAGCCACTTTGGCAAGGAACCAAGAAGTGTTTGGATGGCGAGACCCAGTAAACTGTGGTATTCAGTTGCCAGTTTGTGACAGCTGAATGAAAACATTTGTTCGCCAGCACGACAATTTACGGTCAGCAATGGCAGGACAGTGCAGAGCACCACATGCTGATGTGGTTGGTTGGTTTAATGGCAGCTGACAGCTTCTCCAGTCACTGGAATGAGGACACAGTCCGTTACAAACCAGGACTTGGCTTGAGGAGACGTTGCAGGGTTTTCATAGACACAAATCCCAGTTCAAACCAGCAAAGTCTCCCAAGTCAGATGCTGGAAAAGATTGTGTGCTATTATTTACCACAGTAAGCAGCTATGGGAAAGTATGTTTTATACATCATAGCTTGCTGCTTTATCATAACCTGTTTCTCACTGTAAAAGGCCAAATCTTGTCACATACAACAAAGCATGTAAATTGTTAACAATTTAGGAAATAAAACTATCTTTTATGTCCTCTTGCCTCACGAAACAACATTTATGTAATTGCATGTACTATTATGTTTTGAAAGATCTTAAGTTTATATTTTTTTTCTTTGAAATGCTTTTCAAGTGTTTCTAAAACTTTTCATAGTCATTTGGAGCCCTCATTTGCAGATTTGACTCTCCTTCTCCTCTTGCGTGACTTCACATCTGCAGTCTGTCTGATTTTGACCATGAACTCTGCACAAAGAGCTGACTGTGCACACATAGGCCTCTTATGCTACTCAACCTACTTAGGTTATTATGTTAGTGGCAGAACATGAGATGAGCAGAGACAGATGATGTCTTTAGTAAATCTGGATTTAGCCATCTAGATAGACCACCGCTGTATTCATTTACCCCACTGCTTTATCTCTGCAGACGCTTTTAAAACAAAGATTGATCGAGGGCTTACTAAAGCAAAGGGGGAATTTCCTGGCACGGGCTCACGTTAAATGAAATCAATCGGTACCATTTGTCTTGTAATCCCACGTCAGATCAAAGGTGTCTTCTGTTTTCTCTCAGCTGCTAATGGAGATAAAAGGCCAATTGGGAGGAAGAGTTAAACTTTAAATTTTAGTGGATCTTAAGTCAGAAGGCTTTGTATAGCGGGAACAGGGTCAGCCCAGCAGCAATACAATGCAGCATATTCTGTTTGGGCCCTGCCCTGCCTCAAATAATAAGCACAAGGGACGTCTCGCTGGAACAAAGATGGGATTTATTCCTGGTAATTTGTTATTGAAAGGGGAATCCAACTGATGACAAGCCCCAGTTCACACAAGACATGAGCTTTGAAGTTACTTAACGTTTCTAATACTGCCGTTATTGGTGGTAACTGCTGGTACACTACATGGTCAGAAATACTGTTTGTGGACAACTGACCATTGCACCCATACCATTGCTGCTACAACAGTTTCCACTCTTCTGGTTTCAGGCTTTCCACCAGATTTTGGAACCTGGCTACAGGGATTTTCTCCCATTCAGCCACAACAGCATTATATTGCTGTACTGTGAAAGTCATGTATCCCCAAAATGTCAGTTTTTCATGAGCTCATTTTAAGAGGTAGAATTTTCTCAGTCCATAAAGGAACGCTTGATCCCTCGGTTAATTTGTTATATTCAAAATGACCAAATTTGGAGATGAAGGGATCCATAAAACAGTAGTTTATGGATTAATTTCCTCTGTTTACTGCCCTGAAAATGTATTTCATTGGTATTATTTTTCTACTTTTATTTTATATTACTTATTAGCTAGTTGTGACAAGAGTTTGGTGAAGGGCCTTTCCTGTTTCAACGTGATAACATATTTGGCTGCAATAATCACAAAAAAACTACAAAATCCTAGAGGGTCTTACTACTACTACTACTACTATAAAATACAAGTAAATTAATAGTGTAAATTTTGTGCAGTGTGTTCTTTAGGCCTAAACAAATGCACCTCCTTTGTCATAAAACATTTGAAATCTGCAGGGTTTACATTTGCTAACAGTCTTCTTATTCTTGCCTGCGCTACATGCTTGCACATCACTTTCTGCAGTCAGTGGAAATCTGTATTGCATCACCTGCTTGCTCATGAGTGTGTGTGTGTGGTGGTAGAGCATGATTTACATACAAAATGAGGACCCGCTCATCAAAGCATTGGTCCATACATCTACTACTGGTCTTAAACTCCACACGTTACATTTAAGCAAAGTTAATAAAACGAGAAAATTAAACTAATAAATTAAAGACTCTGCTGCAACAATGATGAACAAAACCATCCGCTATAAAGCAACAGCTTTAATGTGACAATTAAAAAGTCCATTAAAGTGCCTTTTAAAGAAAGAGTTGAAGTAAATAATGGATATAATTTCGATGATACCAGCAGGTTCCAAAGTAGCTGGGGCTCTTTGCAGCTCATGTTTTTAAATACCAGCGTCTTCAGTCTGTAGATTGCAGACCGGCTGTGAGCTAAAAGGTTAAAAGCCCTGTTAAACAGCTGGTGGGCAGATCATGCTGTACCTTTAGAAGTCGACTCTGTTCTTCAAATCAGTTCAGAAACACACATGATATTGACTTTCTCATTTACTTTTAAATCTATCTGCTATATTTGGCTCTAAAGCAAATTTTGGCTGAGAGGGTAGCAACAGATATAACCGAAATAAGAAGAGGTAAAGACAGATATTTTGAAAATTCAAGTAGAGGAAGCAGGCTGGCTTCATTGTCTTTACAGCACAGTTTTGTGCCAGAATTAGTGCGGCACACTTGCCGTCAGCTGTAGAACAAACATTCTGGTCCATGCTGGCCCTGCTTTGCGTTAGCCTACATATGAGGTCATGCCCAAAAGCGTGACAGACATCCATTAGAATAATTCAGTACAATATTGCTTTGTAACCCCAATAAGAGATGCTCTGTTTGGCTCCCATGCAAGGCAGCAGGCCACGCTGCAGCCACTTGAAATTTTAATGTGCCAGCTCAGAGACGCAATATGTTCCTAACTAGATTCAACAGCGGCGTGCTGCTTGGCATGCTCATCATATCACCGCAGTGTGTTCGTGACCTCAGAGAGTTCATATCTATTCTAGGTTGTAATCCATGTACAGAACTGAACTGGTCACACACTTTCTATAATAATAGAATAATGAGTGTACCGAGGAATGAACTGTCGCCCGGTGTGACAGTCTACATGTTCAACTAGAATAAAAACAGATTTTCTGTCAGGCTTCACTAACTATTTTTTGGAGCTGCAACAATTAGTTGATTAGCCAATGGACAGAAAATTAATTGCCAACTATTTTGATAAACCATTAATCGTTTTGAGTCATTTTTTTAAAGGAAAAAATGCCAAAATTCTCTGCTTCAAGCTTCTTCAATGTGAAAATTTTCTGGTTTCTGTAGTCCTCTATGACAGTGAACTGAATATCTTTTGGTTTTGCAGGGCTTGGATCCATTTTCTGAAGACATAAAGTCCTGTCTATACTGTTTCCTGTTCTCTCATAGTGATTATCATGGTTTCTAAAAGCCTCGTTACCACATTGGACAGTGTTAAAGTCCTGTGAGAATCCATATCAGAGTAGCCTGATAAACAATCATTATTTATCCTGAACGAACAAAGCTCAAACCTTGGATTTGGGGTCATGGTTCGGTATGATTTCGGTACAGCAAAGAAATAAAAAAAAAAATCAGAAAAGTATAAATGAACATTTTGGTCTTTTTTATTTTTTAAAAATGTAAACATCCAGCAATGGCTCATTGGACGTAACTATTACTGGAACAGTTTAGTTGTGCTGCAGTGCAAAAGGAAAACAGTCTTTTCTGTTTCCTTCAGTCAGGACACCTGCTGACAGCTGCTTTATGCTGATTTATGGTATAACTGTATATAAAGTAGTTTAAACTAGCTCCACCTCCAGCAGCTACAACAGTAACATGCTGCTCTAACACTGATGCTTCACTATTAATAATCTAATGATGTCATATATAATAATATATCAGTCAGAGGGACCAAACCACTACTTTTACTGCAATACTTTAACTACGTTTTACTCTCAGGACTGGTTCTTATGACATTGACCACGTCTGGAATCAGATGTTTTTATTGTTGTTTTGAACGGCTTTATTAAAGGCAGAGTGAAAAGCCGACCGTCACAGAGGGTGGAGGGGGATGGGGAGACATGGTATCGTTTCACTACGGAGATAATGGAGCATATTTTAATAATAGTGTTGCACTCTCTCGTTTGTCATTCTGTCAGCAGTGACACTACAGGGTAATCAGGCTATCTTGGCTAAGCTGGCTAGCAGACGCTATTTTATTTCCCCAGCTGCATTCTGCGAAGACCCACCCCTACTCTGCCTCTGATTGGCTCTGACCCTGATATTTTTACCCTAACAATCTCACCCCTCATGCCTGAACATAACCAATCAGAGACAGAATAGGACGAGTCTTTAGTTTTGTTTTGCCACATCATCGCAGCAGCATAGTAACTTCCACATTCCTACCACCAAAATCTTTTTTTAGTCGACATGGAGGGTTTGTTAGCAGTTGCTTGAAGCGGTTAGCTTAATGTTTGTCATGTTGATAGAGGAAATATGTTGATTTTTGGAGTAATTTCTGTAAGTCCCATCAGGTACAACAACTGTGTCAAACTCAAGTTGCACAAACTCTGGTTGGTTGTTTCTCCAGTGGGGGGAAATGGCTGTCAATGAGCACGATACCAGACATACAGTATTAAAAATAAATAGATAAATAATTGTACATGGTAATGCAGAAACCAGACCATCATCAATGTAGTTAGTTTTCCAAATAAACTGTGGGAAACAATGCAACTAATAATTATTGTCATTATCAATCATTTGATAATGAGGACTAGACTTGCATTTAAGTTTATACAATATCAAAACATTGCAGATCACAAGTTCCCATGACTTCAAATAGCTTTTTTTGTCCAACAAACATCCTAAAACACCAAATTTACAATGATATTAAACATTTAAGAATCTGGGAATGCTCCGTCTATAACTTGCTAAGTAATGACTTTATTAAGCTGAGACTTTATTATCCAGGCTGCTGCTGTTTCTACTGTATTTCATGCAGATTGCAGGAACAGAAATACTCCAACATCCAGCAGTTGAAAGTGCTTTGCCCAGATAGTTAATGATTGAAGGTGGTTGATGTTGGCAGCTGTGTAAACCGTGTAGCTGTTTTAAAGTTGTAAAAACACAAGTACAGGACGACACCTTTTGATATGTGATTATCTCAGCTGATATGATCTAAGAAACATTAACCCAAATATATTTTTATTTGTAAAAAAAAGAAAAAGAAAAGAAGCTGTGAAATGAAAATTAGTTAATAACAGGAACAATCAGCATGTTGTTTTTGTTGTTTCTTTTCACAGTTGTTGTTCAGTTATAACGGAATTAATTAGGCCAATTAATTTACATTTTCTTTTGGCTGGTTTTTCAGAACAAACCACTGCACACACAAGGGCAGCTTGTGTTTCTGCTCCGTTGTTCAACAGTTTTTCTTTTTGTAAATTTCCACCAGGAGCATGATGGGAAATAATATCAAAATGAATCTAGTTTTAGTCTTACAAATAGTGACCCTACAAGATCCCAAGTCTGTGACTAAAAACTCAGTGACTTCTGACACATTGTCTTTAGATGTGAGAGGGTGTCAAACCTTAGTCTTTTCAAAGTCTTTTCAAAGTCTTTTCAAAGTCTTTTCAAAGTCTTTTCAAAGTCTTTTCAAAGTCTTTTCAAAGTCTTCTAGTGTATGGTCGGCATGAGTTGAGGACATTGAGACTTACTGTATAATGAAACACTTTCTCTCCTGATGAAGAGCTCCAGCTGTTTTGAGAAGCCACAGCGGCAGCCTCTCATCCACACAATCATCAGACACAGTAGTTAAACCTGCCATGAAGTTTGATTATCATGTTATCTGGTTTAACGGTTTGAACAGTGAACGGTACTATTACAGTTAAAGTCTGTTGGCTTTTATTAGCTGGTGCGAGTAGACTGTTATGCAAAAACTTTCCTGTGAAGCTGAACAATTAGAGCAAGACATTTGCACAATAGTTAGAGGTTCAACACCTGCTGGAATCACTAACAGCAATATATATGAAATCATGGTACTTTGGATAAAAGCATTTACCAAATTGTGTGATTTTTTTGGTGAAACAAAAACCCTCACAGTCATAAGTCCATTTCCTCTACTTGGGTTGTGTTTACTCTTCAGCCAAAACCTATTTTTTCCGTTGCATCTCATTCTGAAATGTTATTTTTTGATCAATATATATAGCTACAAATGCTTGAGCTGGTTGGTTGTGTAAATGTTCAGATGCACTTGACCGTCTCTGAACTCTCAAGGACATGTTTCTGGTGCAGAAATGATTAATTGATTAATGGAGTAGTTGATCAATAACGTATAATGTAACTGACAATTTTTATAATTGACTTATCATACAAGTCATTTATGAAGAAAAAAATGCAGAGCTGCTCAAGTGTGAGCATTCGCTGCCTTTCTTTGTTTTTTTAAATTCAATATCTTTGTTTTTTGACTGTTGTAGTTGACTTGTGTTGGACATTTTTCACTATTATTTGATGTTTTGTCAATTTAATAGCAAAAAACAAACAAACAGATGAATTGATAATGGAAATGAAAACACATTTAGCTAAAAAGACATTTAATTTTATAAAAATCTGAATGCTTGTACTCTGATATGTTTAAATGAAACAAATGCTGGATGTTGCTTTGTTAGCCAAACGGCTAGCTAGCTTTTTGCTACGGGTCCATTAAATGTTCAAGTGAATTTTTGAAATTCCTGCAAGATAAATTGGGAATCAGTTTGTGTTTTCAGCAGTAGCTTTATGCAGATATATTCAAGAGGATGAAATCAATAGAGCACCAGTAACTCAGATACATTACAGCATTTAAGAAAGACGTTTCTTCTACGATGGAAGAAGCAAAAGCAGGTAGAACGACGTCATGGTGTATCTGAATGAGCTGCTTCTACAAACGTTTATCTAAATTATATATGTCAACTTTTCCATCTCAGCCAAAGATAAACATTTTTTGCAATATTTCAGTTTGAATTTTTTGGCATTTCCACTCAGGTGTTTTAAGCATAAATTGAAAATGTGCATAAAAACAGTCTAATGGAAACATATTAACTGACTACTGCTAAACCACTGCGTCGCCTGTTTTCCAGTTTCCGTCTGAACTTTAAGTTCTTTATGAGCCGGAGGTAAAAACATGCGGCTTCTCCTCACAGCTCCTTCTGTACTCCAGTTCAAGAAATGTCTGGTTGTTGAAACAGTTAAAGTATTTAAAAAGCCTAACAATGTCTCTACTGTAGTATCATAATGTATCTGTTAGTGTCTGTACAGGGAAACATTTATGTAGGTCAGTAGTGACGGATATTTATGTGGTTTGCATTTTCTCTTTTTAACTCTGAATGTTTTGCCGTCTGATGTGTTGTTGTTGTTGACCTTTAATGTCAGATTTGGTTTCTTTTCTTGTCACCAGAGGTTTGCCAGACTGACTCATCTCATTACTATTTTTTTTTCTAATCAGACACTGACCACCTAACTGTGCTCAAAATGTACTGAAACCAGTTGGCAAGCTAAAATAGACGCCGTGTTCTGTCTCTGCGTCTGTCTGGCTTCACGCTGTCTGTCTGTCGGTGTCTCTCAGCCAAGTTTTGTTGTAGGAAATTAACATTTTTTTTGTTTGTTTTTAGGATCATTTTTTAGCACTTTCAAGGCTGTTTAATTAAAACTCTGACTTGCGGTAGTTCTGAATCACTAAGGGCTTGCACTTTTCAGTTCTGTGTCAGGAAAATAATTGTTATGGAGATTTTTTTAATGATACATTGTCCTTCAAAATTCTCATTTTAACTTTATCAGCGGGGTTGTAAACTCAGGTTGTGCAGCCAGACTTTACTCAATCCCATAAAACTTTATTTTAAATTACAGTGAACATCCAAATTTCAGCCAGAAATCATTTCAATAACGTTCAGAAACCTTGATTGTGTTTCAACAGGAGGAAGCAGGGACTAAATTAAGTTCTTCTGTCATAGTCTTTGGTTCCAAAAAAAAGTCCTTGTTCTGACATTAAAACATTGTGATTTTAACTTTTACGTCGTCGTCCTCCGAGTCTATTAAGGTACACAGATGAAGAGAGTAAACGGCTATCAAGAGAACTAACGAGTGAACTTGAGCTTAATGACTGAAGAGACTGTAATGACTGTTTCATTACAGTCTCCAGTGTTCTACAGCAGAAATAAATAACCATAAAACTCCAGCAGATTGATGCCACTTTGGAGATGGTTGTTCAAGTTTTGAGTCTCGTTTTCCACCAATGCACAAAAGGGACTTTTAGTTCCTATAGTTTAGTTGCTGTGGCGCCATTGTTCCTGAAATTACTTGGTTGATAATGGGCTACAAGATACTAAATACGGCTGAATTTGGAAATATGTGTGCACAAAACATTGAATATTTCCATTTGATGGAATAGTTGAGGTATAAACTCGGCATTTTACACATAGTAATCAGTTTACCCGCCACGTCTTCTATGTCTTCTGTGGCTTTTAGGAGCTTTAGATTTGACAAAATGACCCCTGACTTCCACATTTTTAATGAAAAAGACTGCATTATAAACATAGGTTGTAGAGTCTAAAGGCCATTTATCATACATGGAGGGTCCAGTGAAGAGATGTTATTTAGCTGCATGATGGGAAATGTTTTTGGAGCTTGATTCAGGACATCGTAGCCTGTGCTGCTTCAGTTTTGACCAATCTTTTATTTAACCTCTCTCTTTTGAGTCCCCTACTTTCATGGAAGTGCAGCACTAAAAAAAAAAAACAGTGGCGTATCCCTTTAATCACTCAGCTGGTGGTTGTGAAAGGTGATGTTACTGACAGTAATATTGGCCTGCAGTCGCTATCGATGACACGTTAAACACTGACAGACGGAGGATCAGGAAAAATAGAAATATGAAAGTGGAAGGAAGCCTGTTCAGATTCCACGGAGGCACGGCGTCTGATGCAGCAGCCCGTTGGGAAGTTGTAACCAGACAGTGCTGTGTCAGCAGGTTGCCGTGACAACGCCATCATCCCAATAACATTTCATTGTGTCTCCCCCTTTTCATCCCGGCGCAGTCCGGCCCGGCCCTGGCTCGGCTCGGCCTCAGCTGTCTGACTGCGTCTCTGTTTGTCTCCTCCCTCAGCGTTGACTTCTGCTGTCGTGGGATCGGACCTAAAGGAAAAACGCAGCTGCAGTTTCGCAGTAAAAAGCCGTACGACACAAATAAACCCATCCATCAACCGGCAAAGACCTGATGAAATGTGAAATAAAACTTGGCAACTTACAATCCTGATTTATGCTTTTGATTTATGCTAAATTGATTAAGAGTTTTGCTTGTTGATTGAGGTTCACGTCTTTCTGAGGCTCTCGAAAACCTTTCAATAAAACAACATTAATTTAAAAATTACATTTCACATTTATTAACAGTGTTTCGCCAACAGCTGCTCTCACAGCGCTTTTTCTCTAATTTACAGCTGCCATCAATCTCTTTTACAGCCGTGTGATGTGTGTCGCCCGCCCAGCTGGTCCAGATTCATGTAATCAGGGTTGTAGAGAGCCAGACGCAACTTAGTGAAGCAATAACACCTGAGAGGACTCTCTTTGCTCTTATTATGTGTGTAATGGTGACGCAACACCTTGGCAGCAGGAACCTGCCCCTGCTGAGGGTATTATGACAAATTAGGGTATTATTACAAGTTAATCGACAGTCACCAACATGAGTATGTATGAGAAGGTTGCCTCTCAGTTGTGTGTACAGATTGAAAGAAGAAATAGTTAAATGAAAGATAGATAATTAGCTACCTGCTCACCACAAAAAGTCAGTTAAACATGAATCACAACATGTTTCAAACCACACTGTGTAACTTCAGCAAACTGGATGACAGTAATGCAGGAATCAAAATACATTTATGTCTTTTGAAATGGTCGCTATGTCTGATTAGGTGATTATGGCTCTTCTATGATTTGGCCAAGAGACTTCTGGGATCAGGAATGTCAACAATCACAATGCCTGAAGTGTCTCATAATACATTGTAGACGTTGTAGAACCAGGTAAAGAAATTCAGAAATGCTTGTCTTTCCATCTTTATGAGGCTTTCTAGACACAGAACAGTTGTTGTCTTACATTATGATTCATTGTCGGGCTGCAACTAACAGTTATTTTCATCACCAATAATTCTCAACTAATCGATCAGTAATTTTGTCTTTTAAAATGTCAGAAAATAGTGAAAAAAAGTGAACTAATCAGAAACTTTTTCTCATTTTAAGACATGCTTGTGGCCTGGCTCTTTTTTATGGCGAATTGGTCCAAAATGAAATATCTCAACAACTACTGCGTGGATTGTCATGAAATGTGGTAGAAATTCAGTGTCCACAGAGTAAATTTGGTGCCACCAACATGTTAACAATAGGTGTGTTTCCATCCACCTGTTTTTATTCCCCTGAAATGTTGCTAAAAGCAAAATGCAGCAAAGTGCAAAGGAAGAAGTTTCACTGTTAAGTTCATATCTGAGATATTGGAGTTTGATAGTAAACAGTATGAGTCTATCTCTACATGTTCCTATTAGTGGAGGTTGATCAAGAAGTTTATTCTGCTGCCACAGTTACTAACATCCACTTAAAGCGATCTCAGGACAGAAATAAGTAGCTTTCTTTCAATTTTAATTTCTGCATGATATACTATCCGTACAAGTTTCTGGGAAAAGGAGCCTAACATCGGAGGATCAGACTGTAACAGGCCTCAGGCTGTGGATCGGTGGCTTTACTGCATAAAGATGTGAAGGAATCAGAGGTCGTGGCCTGCTTTCAGTGAACTGGCTGAAACACAGAGCGGTGACAGACGGGAACGACGAGGCTGGAAACCAGTTTGCTTTAAAAAGTTTTCCCTCCATCAGCACAAACACTGCAGCCTCAACACAAGCTCTCTCTCTCTCTATCCCTGTCCATTTCTTTTATTCCTCGTTTTCTCGTTCTGCCCTAAATCTTTCCTTTTCTCTTTCTCTCAGCAATTTTTACCTCTTTCTCTTGTTCTTTTTATTGTCCGTCAGTCTCTTTCTGGGTACGCTTTCAAAAAAAAAGTGGAAAAACTAAAAATGTGTAGAAGCTGAAATATTGCCTAAAGCTTTTACACTTGGCCAAGGTGCAAAAGTGGGCATATTGGAAAAAGAGGAGACATGATAAAGACTGATGTAAAGATATTTTTTAACACTCTTTGACGTTGTTGGTACCTGCTTCAGCTGCTTCTAGAGGAATAAAATGCTGAGATGTATCAGTGATACTGAGGCTCAATTAATTATGTAAACTTTTCACATTCTCTTGAATATGTTCACATAAAGGAAGCTGATGGAAACTCTTGCTTAGTCACATTTTACTATGTCAAAATTTCAGATATTTGCCTGAAACTAGACTTTTTATCCAATATATAGATATGATTTTCTACAAAAGCTTTATTTTATTTAACAAAATAACCCAAATTCCAAATGTTGAATGTTGTCTTAACACAAGCAGCCCTAAAAGAACATTTCCTAAATAAAATACAGTGAAATTGGCAGCATTTGGTGCCAAATTTCAGTACTTTTCGATACTCGGTGCTGCAGACACATTTTGGTCGGTTCCAACAAAGTATTAAACTTCAACACGCAGGCCAAGTCTTGGATGAAAAGCTGCAAAGAAGCGCCATCATGTGTCAGAGTTACTGGTCCTTGATTACTGCTGTAGTCATCTAAAGGTTTTTTTAGATCAACACTTCTCTCGCTATTTTCTTCCGTCTTGCACTTTAAGCCATCTCTCCTCGTCTTTCTCCATCTCCGTGTGTTTTTTTTAGTTTCTTTCTTTTCTCTCACTTTCTCTGTCTGGCTCCTGAAATTCCAGTCCGGCCCGCCTTACCAACAGCAGCCTGGTCGTCTTTTATCCCCCCAGCTGATGGTCTGCATCATGTTGCGTAACACGGCAGCCTGCCAACCGAGGGTTTTCCCCTCTTCTCCAGCTAGATAAGGGATTATCCACGAAGCCGCTGGGCCCCCTTGGAAAGCCGAAGCTCTCAATCCCATCTCTATGCTTTATCATCCCGGGCTCTGGCCATCCCCATCCGATGATGTAATAGAGGAATGGAAAGGGATGAGATGGAGACTCAGAAAATATGTGTCTGTAAAGATGTGCAGCAGATGAGTAACTGCAGGGTTCAAACTGCTGCTGGCATTTCTGGAATATCTTGGAGAAAGGGGTGCTGAAAATATTAGCATAGTTTTCATGCATTAGGGGATGGCAATATGGACAAAATCTTACATCACATATATGTATTTTTCTGTGCAATTATTGCTGGATCTATAACACAATTGACAGAAAATTGACAAAAACATCTCTGATTGTTTGTCAGTTATTGAGCATAAATGGCAATCATTCACTGTTTTCAGCATCTCATATGTAATGATTTCCTACTTTTCTCAGTTTAATATCATTATAAAAGTCCTTTCTTCGAATTTTAAACTGTTTGTTGGACAAAACAATTTGAAGACGTCACTTTAGAAAATATTAATGGGAATTTTTCTCTATTTTCTAACGTTTTATACTCTATAATGAACAATCAGTTTGTTGTAAAATAATCAATAGATTATTTAGTAATAAAGAGAATTATTGAAGCTCTAATCATGTCATCAATAGATTATGTAATATGATAATTTTTGGGGAAATTATTGAAGAAGTGACCTTGTCTAAATGAATAATTTCAAACAAATTCTAAATAAAAACTGATTGATCAGGCAAAAAAAGAGACAGTTTTGTCTGATAACAGTGGAACATATTCTAATTATTTTATGTGTGATTGTTGCCTACATTTGCTCTATTATGTTGCTCTATTAGATGACACTCCCTTGACTTGTGTTAAACAGTATATAATATATAAATATAAATATATAAAGAAACATTTTACATAAACAACAGATTATTAGATTTTAATTTAGTCCCCACAGTCAGCAATGATAGTTGTTGTTACATCACTAGCAAGTTGTCTTTTTATTTTGAAGGAACAGCATTGGTAATTAAAAATTCTACATAAAGTGTCTTTTAAACTACTACTGACATGAACCCAGAGCTCCCAGTAAGTTCCCAGGACTCTGACAGTTAGATAACATTCGGTCTGGTCCAGTGCCTGGCCCAGCCTGGATTTTTTAAGTCACGCCACTGGATTTTTGTGTTTTGCTTTCAACTCCAGCCAAGGAATTTAATATATTAATACCCTCTAATTGGAGAAATCTTATTCTCAGCCTCAAGCAGGCCCCTTATTTCACAGTCATATGATCTGCACACATGACCCACACACACGGCCTTTTGTACCCCGCTCTTAATGCTAGATTAGTTTGATTTGAAGTGTTACATAAGGGTTAAAGTTAAGCAAATGTCACTGAGTTTGCATACTTGAATAACTTTGACACAGAAGTTGACATACAGTGGTTTTTGTCAGACAAATGTTGCTAAAATCATGTGCATAAGATCAGGCGAGTCCAGGGAAGTGATCCGGATAGCACAGGAGGCTTAAAATGTGGAGTAGCAGTGTTTTTCTTTTCAGTCTGTGGAGGAAAAAGGCAGGACAATATAAAAACACTGATTTATGGTGGAAAACGTAACAGTCTATTTTAACTCTGGAAATGGCTTATTATCTGTAATGTAAAGTAATCAAGTGGTGAAATAGAGTGAGTTAAGATGGTCTTTTATTAGACTTTATTACATTAAAGTTTCAATTTATGATAAGATCTGTATTGTTTTTGTTGTATTTTCCGTCTTATTCTATTTATTGAATTATTAGTTTCAAGCCGATGTCTCTACTTGACTCTTATCATTGTATACGTGGCATGTTGTTGTTGTTGTTGTTGTTGTGGAATATTTTCATGTTAACATTGAAAGAAATCACTCTGTAATGAGAAAGCGTCCCTCGCGGTGCAGAAATGACCGAAATATCACCCACGTCTGCAGCTCTACAGAGCTTTTTAGCTCGTAGGTTTGGTTTTACAGTTAATTTACTGTATGGTTCGGTGTCGGCACGCTCGACAGCTCCGTTTCCAGCAGCAGCAGCTTTATTAAACCTACATTATACTTCCTGACCAGCTCCAAACAGCAGTCAGACAAAGTTAGAGACTAGCTGCTGAAGAAACTGGAACATTTAGATGCTAACGTGACAGATATTCTTCTCAAGAGTTGGTGGAGACCAAAGCAGAGCTACAAGTAGAGTGAATGTGACTTAACATCCACCAGGTGGACATAAACACTATTCAAGTGGCTTGATAACGTTGCTGTTTGGCTGCTGGATGTGGAAGAAGGCAATTATTTAACTGTATGCACTTATACGACAGTAATATGTGGGTGCTGTGTGTCTCAGTTTGTTTTGATCTTTTTATGCCCCTTGGTGGCCAAATATGGATTATTGCAACTTTAAAATGAGTCCTATTCTTTTCTCTTCTCCTCAGCCATCATGTACGTGATGGGAGCACTGGGCCCGGCGGCTGGTTACCTGCTGGGAGGAGTCCTAATCGGTTTCTACGTGGACCCCAAGACCGTTGTCAACATCGACCAGAGCGACCCCCGCTTCATCGGCAACTGGTGAGACCAATCAGGGTCCTGATAGAAATGTACGATACGTGTGTTGAAGATAGTCTGGGGTGTTGTTTAAAAGTAGTCTTCATCAGTGCACCTGTATTTCACTACTAAAACTAAAACAATACATTTTTCAGTACCTTAGTTTGAAGAATATAAACATGTAACTTTTAAAAACACATCAGTGTGCCACACCGTTGCTCTGACATGTTCCTTTATTATCATGAACACACACTGTAGTTTAACTCAATCCCACAATCTTCCAAATATGGAAATAGTCCCCCATAAAAGCACTATTCCCTCCTGTTTCAGTAACATTTGTTGAAAACTACAGTGGTCAGTTGGTTTAGGTAAATACTGAGCCTTTCTGAAAGATTAAACTATACATTTGTGTGGCATTTTTTAAAGATTTACGTCTTCAGTAGGAAACAATCAGCTTGGGGTTGAGGGCCACAGACAGGATAGTTATTTAAGTTAGAAAAGTGCACAAATTAAGATAAAGATTTTATTTTATTTTTTAAAACAATGAATAAACAAGCCAAGTGTTTGATGCCGTCCTTTGAAATTTGACACTTTTCAGTACTTGATATGACTTATGCACACACATTTTGGTTGGTACTCACAAATTAGTGAGGTTTGTTAACCAGCTTTATTGGAAGAGGTGCTGAACTTTTGATTTTTAGAGGATTCATTTGCTCTGTGATAAATTTCCACGATATTATGCCTTAGCCCCAGTTGTGGCAGATGGTAATATAACATGAGACATTCATGTCCCCCACATTAAGTAATGGGGCTCTCTAATATAAGATGAGAATAGTCTTTGCTCTTCTCATTTCTGAGCTAAAACTGCGATTTGTTTTGTAGAAGCTGGTTTCACAGTGTAATAAAAGTGAATAAAGACAAGATAAGGAAAAAGAAACCACATTTGAAGAATCAATGAGCAAATATAGCATCACTTTGAGGACATAAGATGCATGTTTGGACTTCGGGTCACATTTTTGTACACATCTGATATCCATCTGAAGATCTGTTGGCGTGTGTGAGAAGCAGTTAGTCATCAACTTACAGCTCCCAGTGATGATCTTCTAAATGACAGCACAACCAGTGACTCACTAGCTCACAGCCACTGGCTTCCTGCATGAATTAAAGGTGATGATAGCAGGACGAGGACAGATGAGTGTACCAGTGAAGCCAGACTACAGGTTTTCTTTATTTATTTATGTGCACAATAATGAGACAGGGATATAAAATGATACCAAGTCCAGACTGACAGTCTCTGATAGCATCAAGCGAGTTTCTCATCCCCGACTGGCTCACCTGAATTCACCTCTCTTTGATGAAAACTTAATCACGTTCCTGTATTTTAAATATTTAATTTTAAACCTCCTCGTCTGTCTAGGTGGAGCGGGTTCCTGCTGTGTGCCGTGGCCATGCTGCTGGTCATCTTCCCCATGTTCACCTTCCCCAAGAAGCTGCCGCCCCGACACAAGAAGAAGAAGAGGAGGAAAAAGCTGAGCCTGGACGACCTCTCCAGCGACGACGACGTCCTCAAGGAGAAGAGCAACAACAACAAGAGCCAGGCGGTCACCTCGTCCATGGGCTTCGGCAAGGACATCAAAGGTATCAGACGGGGTTACTGTAAAGTTCTGGGGCTGCTGATGTCACTGATGATGTCAACTCTAAACTGAAGGTTTCCTGGAGTTGTAGCTCTGTGCTCTCATTGGATTGGGTAGAAGAATTTTTTACATTTGGTTTCTTATTTGGGTAATCAATACAATTTGAGCAGTTTGATCACAAACTGTAAACAGAGTATGAGAGCGATGCTGCAGTTTGCACTCTAATAGTGTCAGTTTATCAGCAGTTGATAGTTATTAATGGTTTTTAAAAAAGGAAAAATAACAAAACTTTCCAAAAATACCTCCCGTCACCACAGAAACAAGAAAGTGTTGGATGCAAAAAAGAGCAATAAATATAGATCAAAATATCTGTACTCTTATTTTTTAATTTTCTTTTAGCATTTTACCAAATTTATCATCTATTATCTAATTATTTATTATTGAAGCAAGAAGGAAGAGTCATGAATTAACTCTTCTTGGACTAGTACACAATCAGGAAAACACAGTAGTATCTGAAAACATGCTCACAAATGTTTATCAAAAACAATGACTATAAAAAAACATACAAAACATCACATTTCACCCAGAGACATCATCAGTGTCTTTATTTCACTTCACTACAACAGAAAGTGTGAAACCCTTCAATTTAAATGAATAAACCTAATTAACATCACTGTCTGTAGGTTCTGCTCTATGTATTGTCTTTTGCCCTTAAATTATTATTTTATGTTTTAATATCTTATGTAATTTTAATTATTCTGTTTATTTGGAAAATGTAAAATTTCAATTGCGTTTATGTTTTTTCTTATTAGTTAATTACATCTAGAGCTGCAATGATAGTGCAAAGTTGGTTAACCAATTAGCTGATATTAGTTGATCTACTTTGACAATCGAGTAATTTTTAAGCAAAAATGACAAACATTTGGTGGTTCCAGGTACTTAAAGGTCTTCTGTTATAGTAAATTGAAAGTTTCTGGGAACATTTGGGTGTTTGTTTGACAAAATGAGATGTTACATTGGACATCAGGGATAGTCCTGATGGGAATTTCTCAGTTTTCTGATATTTTACAGAAAAATAATCAGTATTAAGATTAATTAATATTGAAATTGTTAGTTGCAGCCCTGATTACATCCCATCTACAAATCCACTTTGTTTCCAAGTTTTGCCATTATATTTATTTATTTATGTATTTTATTTGTAAGGGACCATGTGCAGTATTAAACATAGATGTTATTATTTGATGTACTGTACCAGAGTTAGCTTACAGCTAATTTGCATCTGCAGTCCTTTGGCAGGTCACAATTAAAACATATAACAGAACAATAACAAACAGTACAAAGCAAAAAACACACAGGACACATAATACAAAGTTGCACATAGTGGCACATCACACACACCTGCAACGTCAACTAGAAATGACAAATGTGTGCTTGACAAATTAAAAGCAAGATTAGTTGTGTACATGAGAAGACCAATAAGATAGTAGTAGTAGTAGTAATTAGGACTGTAGTCTGCTGATCGACTGGTCGATTAGTTGGTCGATATGCTCTCGTCCGACTAAATTCTCATTGGTCGAATAATCTCCGTGTTATTTTCATAAGGAGAAAAGTGCTACATCAACAGCTTTCCAGGAGTAATCCATTATTTCCAGCGGCGGGAGGGACAGACTAACAAATTACCTGTGAAAACAACGGTGTGTATTCAAAACACCCCCGTTGTTTTCACAACTTTGAACTCGCCCAACTTAATGGAAACTGCTGGGTCTAACTGTACTCAACGTTTACTGAACGTATTGAACATTCACTGAATCTGTATTCCTCCATAATGACACAACGAGAACCCCCGCCAGGCCAAAAATAAATAAATAAATAAAAAATTTGATATTAAATTTTTATCGATAGCGTTTGGGAGTCTCTGTGCAGCGTTGTTCCGGTACGTGAGTCAACCTCCGTGTCGTTGCCTGGGAAACTATCGGTAGCGTGGCTCCGTAAAGAGTATGTTTGCGTAGCGAGTGGAAAAAGCGAGGGGCAGAGAAGTGACGGTGGATGCGAGTGGAGCAGAGGAAAAGGTTAGTAGTAAGTTGTCAGTCTGGCAGTAAATGTACAGTACAGACTACAGTGTGTCAATTAATAAGTGATAAAAAGTCACGTCTGTTGTTAGCTCACGTCTTAGGGAGTTAGCTCCAAAGTTAGCAACAATAGGTTAGCCTAACCTGAAGACAAAAAACAGAGAAATACAGAACAGAGAAATGTGTGGCCGCCGAGTTTACTGTGCACTCTGTCCCGTTACATCTTTTAAAAGTACTGAAAAATACTGATGTCATGACAAGGGGTGCTATTTAGAACATATAACTACTTCTTCATGCATAAATAGGTTCAAAACAAACTCAAAATGAAACTCTTCTCTCTGTTCACTCTTCTTCCTCCAGACCTGCCCAAGGCCGCAGTGAGGATCCTCAGCAATGTGACCTTCTTGTTCGTCAGTCTGTCCTACACGGCCGAAAGCGCCATCGTCACCGCTTTCATCACCTTCATCCCCAAGTTCATCGAGTCTCAGTTCGGCATCCCGGCTTCCAACGCCAGCATCTACACCGGTGAGCTGAATCACACATCACGCTGTACTTTAACACTGAAGACGTAAATGTTTCCTGGATCTCTGATATGAGTCCATCTGAACAACTGATGCCTGGTTGTTCTTCCTACTGTAGTCTTCATTCCCACACTTACTGAGGTTAAGACAGATTTAGGCTACCACCCTCTGACGTCTCAGTTAAATTGTCAAATGACCATGATTTTATGATGATTTTCATAAAACCAAACAGGATTCAAGTTTTCCAAGTTTAGTCTTATTTCAAAAACAGGCCCATTTTTATTTATAAAACTCTCACATTTTCAGCATCTTAAATCTGAAACGGTTCTCGGCCTTCTCTACTGAACTTCCCTTTATAATGTCTTTATAGCAGCACAGACAGGATGCAGACAGACAGAATATTCATACAACACCCACAACTTTAATTTCTGCCAGTTCAGCTCTGCTCTGCTGGTTTTATTTAAAAGCAGAGCAGCAGAGGCAGTCGACCCAGAGCTGCAAGCCAACACATTAATAATAAAGAAACTGCTGGTCTTCAAATGAAGGGGGCACCTGGGACACAGAGCTGGAACATTGAGGGTGTTACACACACTCACACACACACACACACATATGCTCTACATACACTCACAATCACACGCTAAGGCACATGCATGTTTAAACAAGAGCAGGTCAATAGATTAAATGCATACATAAATGGTGATACGTGAAGACAAGTATGGCTGCCTGGACACACACGCTGTAGGTGTATGTGAGCAGGCAGATGCATCCAACACAAACACAGACACATTTTTTGGTACCTTTTAATTTATAAAACATAATCAAATCAAGCTACTTTCTAGCATCAAGCTCTATTTGCTGTGTGATTTACGTGAGACTGAAGACAAAGTCTATTTTATGTTTGATGCTCATTATATGATGATTTAAGGGGAAACTATTTGGTAAAATGTTCTTAATTGCTGATGAGTTTTTCTGGATGAATGATTGTAAGAATCTTGAGCTGCGTTTCAGGAAGGAAATCTTTTGTATGGATGATTTTATTTGTAGAGCTGCATACAGATGACAAAGTTCTTTGTTTGCAATGTAATGTAATAAGTTTTGTTCTTGTCTGTGTTTGACAAGTGTTTCACCACTGCACTGCACTAGAGTTTACACTATTCCTAAAATATTAGTACCTATTTTTATACAGTCTATGATTAGTACACAATAACCAGCGGTCAGTGAAGTGGCAGAGCATATTTAAAAGAACCAAAACAACTTGTATCAGTTTCAGATGTACGTCGCTTTGGATAAAAGCGTCTGCTAAATGAAGAATGTAAATATAAAAAGCTAATAATAATAATAATAATAATAATAATAATAATAATAATAATAATAATAATGATAATAATAATAATAATAAGAGTATATTTTTGGACATATGAGTATAACAGCCTCACAGAGCCTCACTTCTTTAACACACTAATAATTCTATAGACAAGCTCATCTATGTGTATTACAAGTCAAAAGATTATAATAATAATAATAATAATAATACTTACAATACGTACTATCAAACTTATATAGTGCGTTTCAGGATTCTTAGAGACGCTTTACAAAGGAAACAATGAAACAAAAAGAAATAATGTCCAAGAAGTAAAGTCTAAGATCAACCTTAGACGAGGATAGCATTGTGTAAAACAAACCTTCCGCCCTCCAGCGTCATATCTTAAAGATAAAGAGCCTCTCAGAGACTCCCACTGTTGTGGCTGATAAGTCAACAAGCTGAGAGGAATAAGAGGCTCTGCTCTGACATGAAGGCCTCTTTTAGTGACGGTGGTTATTTTGGTATACTTCCACATTTGGAAGGTTTTACGTGTTGCCTTTGCTTTTCTCTAACGGTTTGATGGACATGTTTACAGATAGATAGATGCTTTTTTTTCAACTGGCAAACCGTCCTGAACAGTTAGCTTTTATTTAGAAAAAAAAAAAAAAGTCTGACTGTAGAGTTGCTGTCATCCAGGTCATACGGTGTCTTGACCTAAAAACAGTAAACAAAAACAGCAAGTCCAGCTGCTTTTGATTAGATAATGTATTTCTAACATGTCAAAATGATAACACATCATCTAGAACAGTCATGGACATTTGTGTTTTGCAACTGAGTATTTTTTAAAAACTGTCAGTTTTTTATTTGAGAATTTCACACACATGATGTGGTGATTTTGACTTTCACACTGCTTTGTTTTTGGAGGCTCGTAATGACAGATTTGTGCTTCATGCAATTTTGAAGAGTGTTATTACAACATAACACATTTACCTTTTGAAAAAGATGTTGATTGCTGGTGTCAAACATTATTACATATTATTAGTCACACTTGCAAGGAACCTTAAGTCATCTGAACTTTCCACACAGAAGGCTGTTATTGTTTTTAAACACTTCACAAACTAAATTCATCTCACTGCATCTTCATTTATATTAGTTTTGGAAACCTTTAAAGGATAAGTTCACAATTTTTCAAGTCTGTCTTAAAACAATAGTCAGGTGTCCATTAGAAGACTCGTCCAAATGCACTTACAATGTAAATGATGGGAGACAAAATCCACAGTCCTTGTTTTAAGAAAGTTTATCTGAAGTAACATGAGGCTTCGGCCGTCTCTGTTAGTCACAGTATCTTCCACAGTTAGTCTTTTTATAAAAAATCCTCTCTTTGTGTCTCGACAATGTTTTCCTGTTGAGCCTCAGTGGAACAATCGTAACAAAAACAGTGAATTTGGCACTAAAAAGACTTTAACTTAGAAATATAATGACTTGATTCGAAGCTTTAGATAAACTGAAGAAGAAAACACATTATGAAGGGAAAAACCATGTGTCAGTGTTCATTTGGACACCTGACTGTTGTTTTAGGACAGATTTGAAAAAATTGTGAATCTATCCTGTACATTGTTTTTTTTTATAGTGTTGGATTGCATAACTGTCTCAGCTGTGGGTGGAGTGGGCTGTGAAGCCTGTGATAAAAACTGCCAGTCATACACATTATCATAGTATGCCAGCTTCTAGTGAGTGAAATCAAATAGTTCCTCGTTTTGCTTGGGAGCCCTGGGAAACCTGCTCAAGGTCCCAGAACCCCGGCTCAGGTATCTGCTGCCATCTTCTCCGGAGCGTGAGTGGGTAGAGCAAGGCGCTAGCACTCAGCTGCCAGTGGTTGTTAGTGTTAGAAATAATTTTGTGTCCTTGCTTGTTTAGAGTCTTGTCCAATTGGACTATCATGCACCAAAAGGCGGGAGGCCAAGCGGAGCCTGTGAGTCAGTCTTTTTTTTGCATAATTTTCACTTCATGAAAGGGAGATGAGCGCTGGCCGTGTTTAACGACGCGTCTGTCTCATCAGATTTTCATCTGTTTTGACCAGACAGGCTTTACTCAGTCCGTCCATTTCCTGGAATGACAGATCTGTTGCTGCCCATTTAGCCCACAACTTCCTGAATTTATTTATAGTGCCGCCTCCCCATATAAAGGCAAAATATGTCGCTCGACACACGGGAAGATTTAAAGGAGATGTTGGAGAAGCGGGTCAATAGGCATTTATTAACAAAACTATTAATGAAACAGAGGCAGAAATGTTCCAATCAGTGTCTCTTCTTCTTTGCTGCTGGCATTACTTATCTATGCAGTTATAAAACAAACAAACAATATTTCCCCAATTCTCTCTATTGGAGAACCTCACCTTGTCGGGAGGCGACGTTCAGTCAGATTGAACTCAGCAGGTCAATTTGCGACCGGCAGCAAACGTGTCTTGTCTCTTTCCACATAGACATGACTGGGAAGCGAATTTCACTGTGTTAGAGTGATGATGCACACCTGTTTTCTCTATAATCTGCCCAAACATCACAAAAACACACCCAAAATGTGACTGATAAATTAACAGATTATGTGAACCATTGGACTGAAAGTAATGATTTATCACACACACACACACAAAAAACACTGTTAATGTCGGGAAAAGCAGCCTTGTGAAAGGGGGGAAGAAGCACACAGAGAAAAACCTTTCCTCTCGTCATTGTGTTTTCTTATAGAGCAGACACAAATCTCAAGGCACAGGCAAGGTTTTATTGGCAGAAAATTACATCTTCCCGATGTTTTAATGTCTTTTACCGAGGGACAGCTGCTTTTATAACTGCATGGTGCGTGACAAAGCATCGCATTGTACCAAATTCACCACGTATCATGTTCTCATTTAGAATATAAGAAAATAAGCAGCAAGTCCAAAAACTGAGGGAAATTAATTCACTAGAACTGTTTTTTTTTTCTGTAATTCTGGTTAAACTTGATGGATAATGGTTAGAAAACACTGAACAACACAGGAGAAAACGCTGCACAGGACAGGACACAACATTATCTAACATCTACTGGCGAGGCACAAACACCGCCTGGGTTAGAGGCTCCACTGCCTTTGGGGCCACCCACACTAAAAAATGTGTGCTGTCATGGTAATGCAACGCTGCCTGGAGGCGGCTGCTGTTGCGATAGCACCGTTTTCTTTAGGACTCGTCTTGTCGTTTTAAGGATATCTGTTGATCTTAAAACAACACTCGTGTACCCAAGTTTTGCTAGATGGGAGGGTTAGCTTGCTGGACTTACTGTAACAAGCTATGAATAAAAACCATGTTAGTTCAGCAAGCAGAGAGGTGTCTGAATGTTTAATATGTGCCTCTTCCTCCACTCCCAGGTGTGATCATCGTGCCCAGCGCCGGCGTGGGCATTGTCCTGGGCGGCTACATCATTAAGAAGCTGAAACTGGGAGCTCGTGAGTCGGCCAAGCTGGCCATGATCTGCAGCGGAGTCTCCCTGCTCTGCTTCTCCACTCTGTTCATCGTGGGCTGTGAGAGCATCAACCTCGGAGGAATTAACATCCCTTACACCACCGGGTGAGCAGCGTGGAGGGAGGGAGGGGGAGGTGGGGGGGGGGTGACTGGGAGGGTACAGTGTCGGGGAATTGGTGGGTTGTCACGCATCACTGCTGACGGGGGAAGAACCACGTCAGCGCAGTGTCGAGGTGTCTGTTTTGTGTCTAATCTGAATTGAAAATTTACACTGGGTGTTGTGTGGTCGGCATGCGGTTTCCACAGTGATGTGATTGTGGAGGATGGAGAGAGACAGCCAAACACACTCGAAGGATAAACGAGAGAGCCAATGCAGAGATAAAGACCGAGGGGAAAACAAGCACAGAGAGGTACAATATAAGTGGACAAAAAAAACATCCACAGAGAGAAAAACAAAATTATGAAAGAAGCTTGAGGAGAGGTCAGGTTTAGATGAAACGGTAAGAGAGAAATAGCCATGGTGACCGTTGTAACATCATTTCAATCATAAATAGTCTGTTTTTCCCTCTCTTTCTCTTTTCTCTGTCTCATTCTCTATCTCTGCTCATGCTTGTTATGTTGTAACCTGATGGATGTCCTCTCTTAAACCCCCAAACAAAGGCAACATCTTCCCCAATTTATTAATCTCAAGGTTGTGAATAGGGAACAGTAGGCAATACTTTTTTGCATTTGGACCAGACAGTAATAATTACAGCAGAAAGTACCTACTGGTTTTTGGTCTCCTGTAATTTATATCCTGTCCAAGGCGACGTCCTTGTATTTTAAAGTGTGTCTTCTCCGTGGGAGGAGCTGCTTGTGCTTCTCCCACAATAATATTTTTGCTAATCTGTTATATGAAAACATGCTAACACCAACATATTTGGGAACCAATATGACAACATAAAAAAATAAACCATTAGGAGAGCAAGACCCCAAAAAAGCTCATCAAATGGGCTGTTTTAATATCCACAACAGGGAAAGTACTGCTGTTCTCTTTTGAGACCTGTTTGACACCATTTAAAGTATGCAGAATAAGCCATTTTTGATCATCTGTACACCAGAATGATCAAGGTTTTATTGAGAAATTCAATGGAGATAATATCAAAAATATTGCAATATGCCATCCTTATCCTAGAACATAAAATAGTCTTACTTGAACTCCACTTTTCAGGTGTTGCAGAGAGCATAACACACCAGTCTTTGTGCAGTTGAGTGATTTAAGTTGAATTGCATTGTGGGTAATGTAGGTTTTTGACAAGGGAGAATGTGTGGAATAAAAAATATGATACCTCTGGTTCTGCTGAATCGATTTTAATCCTTTTTTTAAGAGTCCAACAGTGTTTTAGGAGTGCAGCGCTAAATCTGTGGAACACTTTTAAATGATGTGGTAGATGTGAAATGAACAAAATCAAACTTTTGGTACAAAAAACCCCAAATGACATAAATACATGGAAGCAGCTTTCATCATTATCATTCACTGAAGTCTGCTGATTGGAGTTGTCATGTTGTGACATCCAGACTGAGACTGAACTGGGAGTCATCAAGGCTAACACAAAGAAAGAATCAAATTTTGACACTTAGATGTCCCCGACTTTGATTTTGACACGTATACTTTATTTTCTTTAAGTAAACATGTCTAAAAGCAGACATCTCTCTCCTCTACGTTATTAAATACCTCCCTCGTTTATCGCTCCTCTCACGTCTCGTCGTAATTCCAGGAGCAAACGGAGTCTTTGAAAACTTTCTCTTAAATCAGAGGCAGCCGTTTGCTGGCTGCAGCTCGGCCTCTCTCGTATTAATTCATTTCCCGACGTGACAGAGTCAGCGGCCGGTTTGATTGCCCCATCTGTGGCCGATGTCAGGGAGGAAGCGAGCGTTCAGATCAGTGCAGGGATAACTGATAACGAGCCAGTAAACGGAGGCGTTTTCTTTTGGATGGAGCGTCCCTTGGAGCGATTACATGGCAACGATGGAAAACGTCCAAGAACAGCTTGGACAAGAAGATCTTTGGCTGACTGCCGTCTCTTTTTCCTCTCCTCTGTTACTCCCTCTGGTCTTTTTTTTTATTTCCCTCTCCGTCTCTCTTTCTGTCCCTCTTGCCCTCCTTAATGCACTTTTTGTTATCTTTTCAATTTATCTCTTCCCTTCCCTTCCCTTCTATATCCTGTCTTATCCTTTTCCTTTCTCCATCATTCTTTTCTTTTCATCTCTCCTTAATGTCCTCGTTTTTTCCCTCCTTCCTTCCACCAATCCCCCAGGAACAGCGCCAGGTTTTGAAGACAATTTGAAATAGCGGCCAACCTGTGTAATTACAATGTCATGTGATGCTATTGGGCCCAAAAAGACTTTTTCCAATAGACTTACATTGTGAAAGAGACGTCTGTAAATCAGCAGATACATTTTTTTGAGGGTCACAACCACAGCGAGACGACTCGTCTCACTATCAGAATTTGATCCATTGGGTCTGATCACATTTTGAAGTCTAGAAGAGCCGCACGATTGGATCATTTTTTCCCCATTCAAGTTAGCCGGAGGGCTAAACTGTAAGTTAGCGGTGTCGGCCGGTGGAAGTCTCTGGTGAGCATGCTCACTATGTGTTCATCTCTTTTACTTCTGGCTCACTTCCTCCTTGTCTCTTGAGTTCCTCCTGTCCTCACTGTCTTGCGTCTTTATTTATGGCTTAACTTTATTGAAAGGAAAACTAGAAACAAACAGAGCCACAGGTTGATTATCAGCCATCGGCTTTGCATCACTATTTTAGGGCTACAAGAAAACAGACTAACAGCTCATCTACTGGCTTCTGAATAACCAAACAGCCTTTGAGGGGAACCGCATTTTTCCAACTCTTCAGCCTTACAATCCACCTAATGAAACTTATCAGATATAATAGCCTACCTTTATTAACATGCATGAAATACAGCATTGAAGCTCTTGTATTTTGTTTCTTTAACATTCGATATATACTGCACCATTTGGTTTCCACATCTCATCATCGCCCTTCTTCTTCTCATTCTATTTTTGCTTTTTTCATCCATCACTTTACTTTATCTTCCACATTTCCAGATAGCCTTATCTTCCCTCTTTACCGCTGTTATTGTCCGTCCTCCATTTTCTTTCCTTCCTTCCATTTCTTTTGCCATTTTTCTACTTTCTTTTTCAGTACAATACAATACAGTAAACACTTTTATTTTACTGAATAGATGTCTGTAAAACTTCATTCGGTTTTGCTTTTTTATGCAGTTCATTAATATTGTTTTTTAGCTATCAGTGTAGCTTCAGGGACGGCAGTGTTCAAGTGACACTCTAGATAATGTATCCTACTCATATGCACTTCAGTTCATGATGTTATTTAAAATAAACACTGGAGGAAACAAACATTCTGAATATTGTTAAGGTGACAATATAATAATCTAATCTAATCATTGCACACAAGAAACGACTAAACATCACTAAATACCAAACAATACAATTAATTTGATTTCCAGGTTTTGACATGTTTTCACACAATAGCTTTACATTCACATGTAACTGTTGGAAGGAGATAATTTAAGAATCCTTCAGGTTTATGTGTTGGCATCAGTGTTAATTCTTCAACTTGTTTTCTGAGAGAAATTATGTTTATTCTGTCAGTTTGTCATGGCGAGTACTACGATACCCATGAGCCTCAGTTACTGTGGAGAAGATCCATCCAAAACTTAACCAAAACAATCTGAAAGTGATCAAACTGCTAAATGCTTTTATCAGGTTTCTACAAAGTGTGATCTTCAGCTTCAGATCACAGTTAGTGAAACACACAAGAATTAAAGCTCTGTGAAGAAATGCACCATGGGAGTTGTAGTTGACTTGTCTCTTTGCGTTAGGCTTCTAGCTTTTTGACTTTTTTATTAAAGAACCGGATGTTTTCGAACACAGTTGTCCATCTTTTACATTTTGTGACTCTAAAAAAAAGTTTTAAAAATGCAAAGTCTAAAGAACTTTTGTGTATGTTTTGTTTGTTTTCTCTCTCGCCAGGCCGACTCTCACCATGACCCAGAGGAACCTGACCGGAGGTTGTAACGTGAACTGTGGTTGTAAAATCCACGAGTATGCTCCAGTATGCGGCTCTGATGGCATCACTTACTTTAACCCCTGCCTGGCTGGCTGCAACAGCGTGTCCAACGACAGCACCGGGGTAAGAGACCTGGACAAGTAAACATAGTTGTTGATGTTTTTAACAGCTGAAATTTAAAGTGCTAAAACAGAAAAGTACAAAATATCAAGCTTTTAAACGTCTAGTATTTTTGTACATGTTTGTCAACTAATTCTTTACTTTTGAAGGTTTTGAATGGGACATATCTTGCACATTTCTAGGTCTATATTTTTAGTCCGGGCCACTACTGGAATATCTTTGTATTATTTACAGTTTTTTTTTTTAATTTGCACAAAGGTTACAATAAAAATATTACACAGTAAAAAGTTATATTAAATTGTGCAGGAGAGGAAGGAAGTCCAGAGGGCTTATACAAAGTCCTCCTCTTCATTTCAACAAGTCATAAAAACATACTGAGTCATAAAACAATATAACATCAAATAGACAAAGAAACGTGTATCACAAAAAACAAGAGAAAAAGAAAAAATAATCAAAACAGAAATTTGAACACTTTAAACGTGCAAGAGGTTTAATACATACCCAGTCACACAAAATCCTTTATTTAGATAAAAGATATTTTTTTAAATGTGTTTTAATTGTTATTAAAGAAGATGACGACTTCAAAGTTGTACTTGGTGAATTCCAGAGAGTTCTGGCTCTTTATGCAGCCCCTCAGTTCAGCCTCTGTCTGAAACAGGCCGTTTTAGCTGCTGTCTCTTTAAAACCCTCCTCCCGATGAGCCCGCTCTGTTCTGATTGGTCAGCTTCCCGAAGCTGCGTCTCGGCCGACTTCCAGGCGGCTCGGGAGGCTACATCAACAAACTATGAAACAAACTGTCGCAGCGGGATTTCACTAGTTTTTGTCGGTTTTTACTCTAAATATCAACTTTTCAAATACATTCGTATGGATGGCTGTTGATGGGCATGCTTGACGAGAAGAAGTTAACTCATGAGGTAGAAAAAAATGTCAATGAAGCGTTCAGAGCAGGCTGAAGCCCTGGATTTTGACTCACAGGCAACATTTTACATATGCTAACCTCAAGTCTTGGAACTTTGACCATGTTTAGTGTAGATATCTGACATCATAACAGTATATAAATAACAGAAAACCACAAAACGCATGATATGTCCCCATTTGATGAAATGTAAGATTGTAGAATTGGACAGCAGGATTTCAAGTCCCAAAGATTTAAAAAAATGTATTAAAGTGTTACTTAATTCAAGTAAGAATTTAAGTGTGGAGGCTCTTAAAGATGGTCTCTCTTGTTTACAGAAGTTACTCTAATAATATAATAATAAATAATAAAATAATATGATGTTGGAGTCAAAGTGCCTAAAAACTCCTAAATACATATTCCTACCTTCCAGATTCGCAACTACTCAGACTGCGCCTGCGTTCAGAGCCGGCAGGTCATCACGCCGTCGTCCAGCGGTCAGGGCAGCAATCAGCTGCAGCTCGTCATCGTCAAGACCTACCTGAACGAGAACGGCTACGCGGTGTCAGGGAAGTGTGACCGCACCTGCAGCACCCTCATCCCCTTCCTCATCTTCCTCTTTATTGTCACGCTCATCACCGCCTGCGCTCAGCCCTCCGCCATCATCGTCACCCTCAGGTACGAAAATACAGCCGGTTTAATCAAACAGCTCACTGGTAGGGTTGCTGTGATATTATTGGAATGAAATAGACACAGAATATCAAACAACTGTCTTAACTTTAGATTTCATGAGGTCTGAATTTAAACATAAACATTATCAGATATTACTGACTGACTCCGTATACTCCGTATATTGACTTTACTGCATCATTTGTCCGATCTGTCCAAAAAATCTGTCTGAAACGTATCTATAGTTGGTCTTAAAGCTTAAAGTTTATTTTAAAGAAAAAATAGACAATCTTGCTGAAAATTGGTGCAGTTGTCCATTAGTTGCTTTTGGCCCTTTATTTTTATTGTTTAAATCTCACAGGGGCTTTAAATGTTAAAGTAAATTAGATTTAACTCTCTGCAGAAGCTCTGTGCTGGTATCATTCAGCTTCAGACTTCAGCAGTAACTGTGAAAACAGCCGAAAACAGGTGATATGTCTCACAGGAGTCGATATGTGAGGGATATTAGCACAGTGCAGCTAATTTTTGCTTTAAATCCTTGTTTGCAAGTTGTGGATTTCTTTCTTGTTGAATTCTGGTAAATTGACAGTGTTGGAATGTAACGAAGTATATTTACTCAAAAATTACTTAAGTACAATTTTGAGGTACTTTACTCAAATATTTTCATTTTATGCAACTTTATACTTCAACTTAACTACATTTCAGAGGGTAAATATTGTACTTTCTACTCAAATTACTAGTAACTTTTTCAGATCTATGTTTTATGTGTGAAACAGATGATATATTATATATTTATAATTGATATAGAGATCTGTTTTCACCTTGACAACGAAGGGTCTTTGTTTGTTGATCAGTGTAAAAAAAAAGTGCATTGAATCCCCTTTGATACCAATAAAACATGATGAATACTTTGAAGTATAACAATGAAAGGGGATATTTTGCATAGGAAGTACTTTTACTTTTCATACTTTAAGTCAAATTTTGCAACTAATGCTTCTGTACTTTAACTTAAGATATTAAAATGCAAGACTTTTACTCAAAGGAGCATTTTTATACCTTTTAACTGCGACTTAAATAAAAGATCTCAATATTACTACCACCAAGTGTGTTGGATAAACAACCGTAATTTGATTTCTTGTTCATTTCTAAGTGATGTTTTCAGTTCTTGAACAGATTGATGAAGCTGCTGAACCGATTGGACAATTAATCATCCTATACATAATTATCACTTGTATTTACTGTGTTGTTAATGCAATATGATGTAAAACTTCCTATTTTTATTGAAAGCTTTAAGTCATTTTCTCTCCTAGGCTTCAATTTTCACTTGTTCTAATGTACAAATATGTAATTTTAAATTCAGTTTAACATTAAAGCTTCCCTCCAGACATGTTTAAGCAAATATAAAAATCCTCTTCTTGCAATCATAAATCGTGTCTGACATGTTTTGTCTACAAAAAATGTGCAGTTACCTTGTTAAAAGTCCTTTAAATTACATATACTCCTTCTCACCTTATTAAAAAAAATATTTTTAATCTCAGACATTTAACCGCTGGACACCAGATGTCTCCTACTTCACTGTAGAGTCCATTCTCAGTGTTTGTGCTCTGGAGGCTTCAAGTTTCCACATCACACTTGTGGTGAAGCCCATCCATCTGCATGCAGTTCAAAACAACGAGTAACAGTTACTATATTTGGTTCACATTAACCTCCATTAATGTGTTTGTTTGTTGCAGGTCTGTCGCAGAGCAGGAGCGGCCGTTCGCTCTGGGAATGCAGTTTGTTCTCCTCAGGACTCTCGGTGAGTAGAAACACTACAGGACCAAAGAAAAGTTTACTTCCTTTTTTATTTATTACCTAAAACTGGTGACACAGGATTTCAGTCCTCAGTATCTTTGCTAGATGTGTTTATTACGTGTGAAAAAGGCCAGAAATAAAAGGTACATTATAGTACCAGCGGTCTTGTCTGAGGAGATCAGTGTCGGTCTTTAAAGCTGTACGCAGGAGAAGAGCGTCAGCTAAATGCATCGACTGTTAATGGACCGCACACTCTGTAACTGCTGACCAACAGGCTGATTTAGCGTTAGTGAGCAAATGAGATGTTGTCTTTAATGCCCAACATCACTGTTGAATAAAGGAGTAAAAGAGGCAAATTCGATTTTAGATATCAGACGTTTAGAAAGCTGCTGTCAGTGTGAATTAGTCAGAAAACTGTGGGCGAGGAGTTCGAGAGACGTGGGCACTAACCAGGCAGGGAGGGAAATGGAAGATATGTTTTTGCATTATGGGAATTGTAGGATGCAGTGTTGTTTTTTTTTTTTTGAGCTTGGCCTCTACTAAGAGCTTAATAAGTCAGGATGAGTGTCCAGTGTTACTGAGATGATTTAGATTTTGTCAGATGTGGTAATTTCTCTGTTCATGGTTGGTGACGAGCTTTCTTCTCTTTGTATATCTTTAATTTTTCTCCCCTCTCATCCTTTTCTCTCCTTTTTGATATTTTTACTGTTTTCGTCTTCTTTCCTTTCTGTCTCCGTCCCCTTTTCTTGCCACTTTTTTCCTTTTTTAATGTTCTTTTTGTCCTGTGCTCCTTCTCCTCTTCTCCCTCCTCCTCTTCCTCTGCCATGTCTTCTCTCTTCCTCACCTGTCCTTTCCTTCTCTGCTCTACTCAGCCTACATCCCGACACCCATTTACTTCGGCGCTGTCATCGACACCACCTGCATGTTGTGGCAGCAGGACTGCGGCGTCCACGGCTCCTGCTGGGAGTACGACGTCACCTCCCTGCGCTTCGTCTACTTCGGCCTCGCCGCGAGCCTCAAGTTCCTTGGCTTCCTCTTCATCTTCCTCACCTGGTACTCCATCAAGTACAAGGAGGAGCGGGTGGAGCGCTGGCTCAAGCGCCACCTGTCACCTGTCGACACCGTTGGCAGCCTCGTCTGCCACCCGGGCGGCCACAAGGGCCACGCCCGCACCCGCTCTTGCCCCGTCAACATCCCCCGAACCGACCCCAATGCTCTGCCCGCTAACGCTCCGCTGCGCGCCGGCGCCCTCAACCGTGGTGTCAGCACCCAGAGTTGCCCTGGCAACGAGCTGAAAGCAATAACTCCTACTCCCCCTGCAGCCTCGCCGTCGTCTACAGCGACGCCTGCCCCCACGCCGGCACGTTCGCTGGAACACGTGTCAGTCCGTGTCTGAGCTTCAGAAAGGGGGGTGGGCGATGGACCGACTTCTCTTCTATTCTGAAATCCAGTCCGCTGTGGACATGGCGTGGATTTTAGCTGCTGTCAACGGCACCGATCATCACCTGGAGGTCCAGCTCTCATCTCTTTTTCGCTGATAAAAAAAAAAAAAAAAACACTCAAAGTGACTTTTAAGTTTCATCTGCACCGCTGACTTCTGAGGTCAAAAACCAACTGCTAAAAGTCACGATTCATTGTGAACCTCCAGATCAGCGGTCAGATGGCGTTAAACGGCTGTAAGTTGGACTAATTTAGGGATCAGCCAGCCCAGGAGACCCTCCTCTGACACGAAAAAAATCTGCTTGGTTGGTGAAAATATTGAAAGCGGTCGGGTGCTTTCTTTGTGATCTACCAGACACTGCAGCAGGCGGACAAAGGCTTAGCTTCCCCGCTTTGGGTGGAGGAGAGTTCATCGCTCATAACATCACTCATAACCCCCCCCCCCCCCCCACCCGCCTGCCCGCCCCCCCTCCTCATGCACCTCGGCAATATGTGCCTTCTGCCACTACGGTCCTCACATGTACAGTACACTTTCAAACACTACACTTACAAACAACACATTAGACGCCCCCCCCTCAGACAGACTGTGGTCATCCTGTAGGAATAATAATAAAAAAAAATTCACCTGAACAGATACCTCAGCTTCACCAATCCTCCTGCTTCCCCTTCACCTCACGTCTCCGTGTGCTTCTTCTTCAGTTGTGGGTTTTTTTGTTTGTTTCGTCACCATCATGCGAGCGGCTTTTGTTTTTCCGGACACTGCATATCAGCTATCTCATGGAACAAAAAAAAAAAAAAAGAAGAAAAAAAAAAACCAACCCTATGGAAATGTGATACACTGCAATTAAGTGTTCAGAACTGGAAACCGATGGCATGGTGCTATGTGAAAAAACAATGTTAAGCGTCGATTTTTTTTTTTTTTTTTTTTTTTTTTGTTCTTTTTAGTCATTTTCGTTAGGGTTAAAAACACTTGAAAAGAACCCAACTGGACAATAGGTCACTGGGCTAAGCAGCTTGGCTCGCACAGAATGCATTCCTGTCCGATGCAAGGCCTTTTGTCGCTCCCCTGACACAATGACACGTAGTATTACCGCTGGAAGTCGGATTGTTTGGCTTTTGCCAGCTCCATACAATGCACCCATACATCCGAGCCGTCCCCCCCCCCACCCCCCCACCCCTTCCCCAGACCGGCACCCTGATGATAAGTGGTTTAACCTGAAAAGAACAGGATCGGCATTTTCCTCCTGACCACATTCTTGGCTGGATGAGTCACCGGGGATTCTCCACACGTCTGGAAGAACACGGAAAAGGAAAAAAAAATCTGGATCTGGAGTTTTTTTTTTTATTTTTTAGAGATTGGACTGGGGAAAGTGCTCCGGCATTCACGTCTGACTGTATTTCTGACTACTTCCCAGGCTCGACGAGAGATGCATCCAATCATTTTCCAAAAGCAACACTCAACATTTGTACTGAACATGTAAGCAGACGAGTAGTCATGTAGAGGTCATAGTGTAGTCGTCTGTTCCTCGTCAGCTGCTGGTGAATTTTTTTGGGGATGGATAAAGTTAGTTTCCTGCATCGCGTACATGTAGGATCTGAGCAGTAGTCCCAGTGGTTTATGGGTAAGAGGATATCTTTGCGCGGTTTTCCTCGCCACATGCCAGACCGGTTTGCATACATGCAGATAAATTGTAGAACGAGAAAAGAAGGTTGTGAACAGTTTTCTGATTTAGCGAAGTCACTGGAAAAGTCTAGAAAAACGCTGTCGGTCACTGTCGAGCTGCAGCTAATGATTATTTTCATGATCGATTAATCTTTAAAATTCACCAGTTAATCGCTTGATCAAAAAAAAGAAGAGGCAAAAAATTGTGAAAAATGCTTCTCTTAAATACTTAGAGCCCAAGCTGATGTCTTTTAAATGTCTTGTTTTGTCCAAACAACAGTCCTAAACCCAAAGATATTCAATTTGCAATGATATAAAACAAAGAAAAGCAGAAAATCCTCACGATTTAAGACGCAGGGACACGAGTGTTTGACATTTTTTGCTTTGTAAGCGGCATAATTGATCGATCTATTATCGAAATTGTTGATTAACTTTCTGTCACTTGACTAATCGATCAATCAACTAATCATTATAACACTATATTAGACCCCAAGGGCACATATGTTTAACAGTTTAGGCCAGTTGTAGTAGTTGTGTTTTCCTTCCTGATGAATAATTTTCACTACAATAATCTCATCACAGCGTGCAAAAAAAAAAAAAAAAAAAAAAAAATCTAATCATCAGGTAGTTTTGTGTCCATTATTGGGCCCTAAAAGTGAAAATGGAAAGAAGGCACTTAAGTCTTTAAAATTCTTGAAACAAGTTTTAGAATAACAAACAAAAATGTCGTTTTTCCCTTTGCAGTGTCGCATAATCCTCTAATCGTGCCATTTTCCTGGCATTGTGAAGAGCAGAAATGTACCAGAATGCAGACAGAGAGGATGCTTTTTATTATTATTATTATTATTCTTCAGTAGGAACAACACAATCGGCATTTTAAATCTTATTCTAAAAGTAGTTAGTTTGGTAAAAATAGTGGAAGTTTTGGATTTAGCAGCGGCTGTGGTCATGGATGAAAAAGTTAAGATCCCTGTCCTTCGTACAGCTCGGTGACATTTTAAAGGCGTTTTCCGAGGTCCGGTCATGTTTAACTGTTAACATGAGGATTTAAAAAACGGTGTGCATTTTCAAGCATCTCACCTCAGATTAGGAAATTTTTTTTTGTGCAGTATTACCACTTATTTCCTTAAAGAGTAGCCTCAGTGCTCATGGCAGGCAGTGTTACAGCCCTGTGAGTCATGTGTGTTTGTTACAAATCCCTCCTTTTTATTTTCCCCCCTTCAATCTTCAGACCTCAACGAAATATTTTTGATTTACGGACGCTTGTTCTGCCTGTTGGAGGTTGAGTGTTTCATGTATATACACACACACATACAAGATGCAGTAGTGATTAGTCTGCCGGGTCAGTCGCTGTCGTCCGAGGACACCTGCTGGTTAGTTATGGAACAGCATGTGAAGCCAGAGATGAGACTTCTCAGGCGTTTTGATAAGTCAGATCCTGAACAAGAGAAGGAAAAACTTTTGATGAAAAAAAACAAACAAAAACAAAACAACCAAAACAGTATGTTTATTAGGAAAAGTGAAGTGTTCAAATTTGTGTGTTTGACACAGTGGGGTTTTGTGTCTCATGTAATCAATTATTTTTAACATTTGAGACTTTTCAATTGATGGTTAGAATGATTTAATTGTTCCATTGGGGCTTCAGCTAACAGTTATTGTTTATTAAGCTGCCTTTTTTTATGATTAATGGATGAATTGTTTGGTCTATAAAATGTTAGAAAATAGTGAAAAATGCCTGTTACATTTTCCTAAAGTTCTTCAAATGGCTTTTTTCTTTTTGTTCAACCAACAGTCCAAAATCCAGAAATGATCGATTTATTATCAGATAAGATAAAGAAAAGCAGTAAATCCTCACTAATGAAAAGCTGGAAGAAGTGAATGTTTGCTATTTAATAAAGCTAAAATACAAACATTATCTTCTTCCAGCTTTTCACTAGTGACTTAAAGGTGCAGTGTGCAGAATTTAGTGGCGTCTAGCAGAACGGACTAGGCAGAAATATAATATAATATTCATTTGTTGTTGTTGCACCACCATGTTTCTACAGTTGCCCAGAATGGACAAACCAAACACTGGCTCTAGAGAGGACCTTTCATGTGTTTTGTGAGTTTCGCGGCCACCGTACAAGCATGGAGGGGGAGGGGGAGGGGTTATCAGTTACCCCTAGATACCGTTAAATCTTACACACTGGACCTTTAAATGACTTTTTATTTTACTTATTGTCAGCAAATCTCATGTGCAGAGCCAAACAAACAATGAACAACGAACTGAGCCAAACAAAAATTAACTGATCTACTTACAAGTATTTTGTGCATCCAAAGTCTGATATGTTAGTATTCAGTAGACCTCGTTGTTGTCCAAAAATCACCACACCCCTGTGCATACAATGAACCTCTCCCCTGAGAGTTACTATCTTATCACTATTTTTACTCTTTGGAGACCTTTCTAAACACATAATGGTAATCACTGTCTTCAGGGATGAAGGAACATGTCACCCAGTGCAGCGTTGAGGCTCATTGAAGTGTTTTTAATAGTTTTTGGGCGACAACAGACGTCTACAGCACAGAGGAATAAGATATATCAGGCTTTGGATAAACACACAACACTTGTAAGTTCATTGTTGGTTTCCGCACATGAGATATGTTGACAAGAAGAAAAATATAAAGACTTGCCAGCCATATATTTTAAACAATTACTTGATTATCAAAATAGTTGCTGATTTGATTTTCAGTTGTTCAACTAATCGATTAATCGACTTGTTGTTTCAGTTCAAACTGGAAAACCTAGCAGGTCATTTTTATTAACACCTGCTGCATTTTGAAGACATTTCTTAAATCCTGAAAGATGTTTTTTTTTTTTTCTTTTTTCTGGTGTTTGTAGATTTTAACCCGTTTCACAAGCCAAACTCATACTTGTGTTTCCTCCACTACCTTTCACATGAGGAATACGATCGCCAAACTTCTCAGTTTATAGATGTTACTAATGTTGTGACCAAGCACTCGATGCCATCTTTTGATACCTGACAGTTTCCAAAAAGTATTGATTGTATATCCAACCCCACTAACTGAAGGAAACGCATCTTCTTGCTCGTTACGTCACTTCTATGCATCACCAAAATGCAACCTTTTCTCATCATTTATATCTATACATTGTCCGTCTTTGTGAGGGAGAAGCATCTCGTGAAATGGGTTAAAAATTGACTTCACTGTGCAGCAGAATGAATATTTTTAACGCTGGCAGGATGAAAGTCTTTCAGGATTTTGGAAATGTCCTCAAAATAGGCGTTTAAGTGTCTTTTTTTTTTTGAGGAAAACAGTGGCTCACATCTGTCACTTTGAAGTCTTGAATGTAAAGACGCCGATAACACGAAAGAGACAAATTTACAGCGGATGTGTTGACAGGTTTCAAGGCTGCAATAATCAATTTTAATGATATAAGTAAAAGAAACATCTGCTCAGCAAAACGAGAGCTCACATTTGATGCGTGTTTTTTTTTCGTGGTGTCTAAATTAACTCGTAAGACGACAAAATGCGGGGGAAGAGAGGGAGGAGATGGGACACATCCCTGTCCGTCAGATAGGCAAACTGTTCAGGAGAAAAGTCTGAAGGGACACAAAGGAGCCGCTGTTTTCACGCCAGGTGGAAAAGTACTTTGTGATCATCTTACAACTGCCAAAAAAAAAGGTAGCGAAGAAGAAAACTTTGGCGCATGGTTTCAGTACTCAACACAGTAGAGACAGTAGAGTAGAGTAGAATCACATAACATTCCATTTTCATGTAAAGCGAGAAACTACAAACAGAAATAAGTCTTGTGTGGATCCGTGTAGTGTTAGTGAAGCACTGAGATTCTCACCCACCTATGTTCTGTTTCTCTGTGCCTGCGTTTCACATTTAAACTGCTGTTTTCAGTTTGTTTGTTTTGTTTTTTTTTTACTTCCTGCGCAGCTGGTGTCGCACTTTCAACTCGATCGCCACAAAAAAAAAAAAATCACACAGACGGGATGAAATGTTGAGACCGTCTTCCTCATAGCTGCGTCTCCATCTCCTGTCCTGTCTTGAGGTGTTATAAATGCCTTTTTTTGTTGTTGAAGAGAATTCTCACTATCTTCGTATTTCAGGGTTCATTTAACTGTTTGGTGGATTTTTCTTTGTCTCGTGTTAAACGGGTCGAAGGTAGATCGCGCTGCTTCATGTTTTAGATACTTTTCCCGCAGCTTTAGATGATCTAATAATAACGGGGAAATATCAGATGTTAGTGTCAGTATCTCAGAATCAGTTTTGCACTCAAGCAAAACCAATACAGAGAAAGGAAAGTGACAGTTTTTTATAGCGACTGTTTCTTCAGGAGAAAGTAGTTTAATTGAAAACTATCTCTAATCGGAAGGGAGAAAAATGTTTTTTTTTTTTTTTTTAGGTATTCAGGTGAAACGATCTTTAAAATTTTGGCCCTGAAGCTTCTAAGGGTTAAGATTTCATCTTTCAGTAATACAAGCTAAAACCTTTTGATGAGATAACTCAAAAAATAATAATTTTACTGATAAAAATAGTAGTTTTCTACATCCAATGACAAATTTTACTACAGTTTTTATCGATAGAAATTATTATTTTTGGGGGAGGAATAAGGAAATGCTGGTGTTATTCTATTTTTTTTTGTCCTCAATCAACAAATCCCATGAAAAGACCAAAACCAACAATGTGTTAATCCTTCCAGCCCAACCAGCCCATTGGTTCTTACTTAAGATATACATCTTTAAAAACACTTCACAAATAGACAGTTTCTTTTAAAACAGAAAAGAAACTAAAAACAGCTGAGCATTGCAGTTTTTAGGAAACATTACTCAAACAGGAGGAAGTAGTGCTTTTGTTGGGGACTATTTTCAGTGGCGGATAAATACAGATTTAGTGCACTATAGTATTTCTGGTAGTAGGACGGTGTGTGTGGCTCACTGATGTGTTTTTAATAGTTTTTGGTCAACAATGGGGCTCTAAGGCACAGAAAAATAAGATATAATCAGTTTTGAATACACACACAATACTTGTCAGTAGATCATTGTTGGTTTTGGGGTTTTCATGAGATTTATTAACAATAAGAAAAAAGTAGATTATCACCAGATGTCCCCCGTCTCTTGCTTTCCCTCATTTCCTGTCGTCTCTCTACTGTCAACTATCTAATGAAGCCATAAATAGAATTAAAAAAAAAAATCTGATCAAGGTAGATAAAAGAAGTTCAGCTCAAAAGTGGCTTAAATCCAAATCCAGTCAGGCCCAAATCTGGTTTAAATTCTGCCAACAGGAGCTGATTCTCAATTTCCCAAATTCGCCAAAGTCTGCATCTTCAAAACCAGTGTCGCCTCACATTTGGTCTCCTGTCACTGGAATACCGTAACAATCCCACAAATAATTGTTTTTGTAGATTAAGATGACAAAATGGTAGAAATTTGGGCGTATAAATTTGCAAGTATACTGTTATTTTAAACTGAGAGACATGTTTTTTATTTGAAATATTGATGAATGATTATTTTTAAACAGGAATCAAGGCCCAACGTATCCTGAAACTCACTCGATTAAACACTGTAGTTGAAATATTTTAGTCAAGAGTGAATAAGAGAAGAAAAAACATCTCAAAATTATAGTTATGAGATTTGAAAGTGGTGTCGAGTGTTTCATCCTCAAACCTCATCCTCTTACCTGCTGACACCAGCTCCAGGATTTCACTGAATTACTAGTTTTTTTTATCCTCCTCCGCTCCTTTTGCCGCCTCTCTTTAGACGAAGGAGTCGTTTTACCTCCATGTGTCGCACATGTCGTTTTCATGTAGTAATGTGGCATCATTTCCAGACACGCTAAAGACTGAATCTGGATCCGTATGAGCTCCTTCGCACTGATGCAGGTTAGAGTATTTTGAGTTTACCTTCTTCTCCTTTTCTTCTTCTTCTTCTTCTTTTTTTTAATTATCAGTATTGTATTTATTTCAAAAGGACAGTGTTTTTGACTGACTGAAAGGCCACACTGATGAGAGGCAAAATGTAGATTTGTGGACACTGTTTACAAATGCCTTGGATACTTGACTTCTGTCAATAAAAATGTGAAAAAATAATAAAACAGTATTACAAAGACTAATGGTTTCTTCATCTATTTCTGCATGACATCTCTCTCTCTTGGTCTTGCTCTCTGATGGTTTAAGTTTGCTGAAGTTGCTGTTTTGTTTTCCTGGAAGACTTACAAAGGTGTTAGTCCTTCAAGTAACCAGTAGAGGTCAGTAAAGTCTGATTAGTTAGAGCTACAACTTTATGTCATTCAATAGTCAAGAAGAAGAAGTAACTAATTATTTGATTAAAATGTTTAGCTGTGATCTGCTGGCTAGTTAGTCGGGTTTCATGTTTGTTTATTATCTATTATTTGTTTTTACAGACCAAAATGGGTCCCAGTTTATCATGAATTACTTAAATTGGAGTACAGATGATGGAATAGTACAGTTAATTAGAATAAGTGGCATTGCTTTAACTCAAGTCTTCCAATTTAGCATTTATGAATATAAGCATTTAATAAATGGTTTATAACATTATAATGTAATTGTTAGCAGATTTAAGTGTTAATTAATGAATGTCAACAACTGTAACTCCTCCTGTGGGTACACATAAGTGGATGCTGGTGTATAAACACATAATAAATGACAATATAGTAAAACACAGCTGTAATAATATTAAATATCTCCATAAGAGAAGTTGTAATAACTGACAAATACTGTACGTTATAAAAAAAACACTTAAAAATGTGCTTATAACTACACTATAGTGTGATAAACTCTTTATCAAATGTGTATAAATGGTGTTAAAAGCAATTTTAAATTATTTTCAGTTTTTTAAGCTTTCAGTCTTACTCAAAAAGCATCATGGAAACATTTGTGTCACTGTGACTGATGATCTGTCTACAGACACTTCAACATTTTGGTCATTAGCTCTTCAAATACGACAAGCAGACAGTCTGTTAGGGAAAATGTTGATGTCAAAGCCAAAAAAAAAAAATCTGAATATCAGCTGTAATTAAGAGTAAAATATGGAAAAACGACAACAACACAAGGCTTCACATTTTAATAATTCTATTTTACACACAAGCTTTTCATAACAAAACCACTGGGCTTGCAAGGCATGCATGATGATATGTACAGTACGACTGTTTGTTTTTCCTCCGTCACAGCAGCTTTTTTTTAAAGCAGATTCATACAGTGCAGTTTTCCAGATATTCATCTATAAAAGCTGCAGATTTATGGCTCATTTTAGAGTATAATACTTTGCAATCTTCAAATCTTAATATTATTTCAATGTTCCATGCATGTTCTTTCAGTGTTCTTTAAAGACCCAGAAGTAGTCACATTTATTTAGAATAATCCCGAGTGTAGTTTGATCCAATCAAACAAGCTAAAAATTGTTTTATAAACTCAGTAAATATTCATCCTTTCAGTCCGTGAACTCAATACTGGCCAAAAAAAATCCTTCTTTATATAGTCTATGGAGCTTATTTTCCTTAAACAGTGACTTCAGTCCCAAGCATGTGAAAATGCAGAACAAATTACAAGTAAACATGTCATTGGTCATATAAGACAGTAAAACCTTAGAGGAGAAATAGACAATTGTGAAGTGTGTAAAATTAAATATATTGAATACTGAAATTTATCTCAGTTTGATTCTTTTCACGCATATGGAAAGTCTCAGACACAATGTGCAATTTTGTGAAGAAATATCCATTTATATGAATTCTCCTTAAAGGTCCAGAGTTCTTTATACGCATTTTCTTTTAAAATTAATAAGTCACAATTGCGAAATTTTTTCTTTTTCTTTAGCGGCTTTTTCCCCCCCAATTCTGGTGTACATGTAAAAGGCCAAAACCAGAAAACCGAGGTGCATTTGTGGATCAACAAATTCTTCTTTGTAGATTTAAAAACTAAAACAGCAGAATGTGTAAGGCAGAGTTTTCCCTCAGTAGCACGCCAGGAGCAGAAGAAGAAGAACTTCACCTTCAGAAGTGGAAATCCTGATGAAAACAAAACGAGAAACAGATGAAACGAGGTTCATGTTTCGGGTGAGAAGAGTGATCTTAACTGCATCATCTTTTCTCATAAATAAATATAAATATAAACACCGATACCTGTTAAATCACCTGTTGAATGAGCCCTTTTTCTGGATCATGTTTATCATCCAGTTCCTCGTCGGAGTCTGAAAACAGGAGAGAAACATGTCGGTGTGAAAATAAAACTTTTGAGATTTTGTTTATGTGCATTTCTGTGTTTTGTTGATCTGCAAATGTTTTGTCTGTTCTGTCGATCTTCAGCTCTTATGTGAAGGATCGTTACACCATATTGCATCTGATGATTCTTTCTTTCTCATAACTCCACATCACATGTACTGTGCTGCTTTTTTTCTAAAGCATACTACCGATTTTAGATGGATTTTCTACACGTTATGCTCTGGAGAATAAAATGACAGTAATATTAAAGTCTCCATCCACTCAAAAACATGTTTTTCTTGTTCCTTCAGTTGGATGTTTTTCTCTTCACTGTGCAGAATGATGCAGTTTGTTTTTATATTCTTCAGCTGAAAGAGGAAATGTCTCTGTGCTCACCTCATCTCAATTTTTCAAGTCAGTCTTAAAACAACAATCAGGAGCCAAAATGAACATTGAAACCTGTTTTTCTTGCTGTAATCATTCCTGCTGTTCATACTGACCATTAGAAGATCCCTTCATGATGCACTTACAATGGAAGTGATGGAGGACAAAATCCACAGTCCACCTTCTGTGCAAAAATGTATTTAAAAGTTTATCTGAAGCTAATATGAAACTTGAGCGTCCAAATGAGTCAAATCAAGTAGATATCTTTCAACGTTACAGTCTTTTTAGTGCCAAAGTCCCTCTTTTTGTTACTATACTTCCACCTGCAGCTCAACAGGGAAACACTGTCCAAGGAAACACAAAGAAGGAGTTTGATGTTAAAAAGACTGTAAATGTGTCAGATATCCACTTGATATGACTAACTCAGACTGCTGAAGCCTCATATAAGCTTCACATCAACTTTTAAATGACTGTGTGGACACACTGTGGATTTTGGTCTCCATCACTTACATTGAAAGCACATTTGAAGGATCTTTTAATGGTCAGTATGAAGAGGAGGAATGATTACAGCGAGGAAAACCTCTTTCACTGTTCATAAGGACACCTGACTGTTGGTTTAAGACAGACTTGAAAAATTGTGAACCTATCCTTTATGACGTGTACCTACAAGCATGATTTGTGACCTCACGACTAGTGGTATGTGGAAACACTCCTGAGTACATACACTGAGAAAGGACTTAACAGTGAAATAAATTACATATATTTACATATTTATAGATTATGGACTTTTTCAGTGAGGGAGAAGGAGATGTTATTTTAAGGATTTCTCTCACCAGGTAAATTAACATTTTCATACAACAGAATATTTTATTGGTCTTGAAACATGTCTGGTGGGGATCTTTTAAGCAGCTATAATCAATATTTTTTCATAATAACAGTGTCTGAGCTGTCAGTGTGTAATGTGTTGGTCGTGGCTCCTAGCGATGAACCTACAAGAGCAAAAACAGCTAAAAGAGAGAGAATATTGGACAGACACACGACTCTGAATGGATGATAATGTTGCTCCGTAACTGCTGGATGTAGAAATAAACAACTGTTTTGCTATCAACTTAAAAGGTGATGCACATCACTGTTGTGTTCACTACTTGTTTCCGCTGCCTCCAAGCGGCCAAAGAATTAGTTAACGCAGGTTTAAAGCAAGCGGCAACTACAACAGGAGGCTGAAGCCAGAGTTGAAGTAACTTTAAGTGCCACCGACGGCCGCTAAATGCTCCAACTGACTCCCGTTCAAAAAGCATCAACTTCTCTCTAGAAATACTGAGTTTCATTGTTTTCAACGAGTCTTTATGGTCTCAATCTCAGTCTCAATGCTGGTGGTAATTTCGTTGAACTATTGTTGCAATATTCCTGTAAATTTAACGTTACTTTTCCTGTTAGCACAATGTAGCTACCATTAGCAGTGTAAAAGGCGACACCCAGCACTCCTTATTTGAAAGGTTCTGGCTCCGAACGGAAAAGATGCGCCAACTTTAAGCTGAAACTCTGGGCTTCAAAGCAGCTCCAATGCAAACCAACAGGTGACACACCTCACTACGTCCATCTTTATATACATTCTATGGTTTAATGTTTGTGTTTTGTAAGTAAGGAGCTAGAACATGCAGATCTTTTAAAATTGATGGGATGAAAACGGATGAAATCCTTGTTTACTCTCCTATGAGACGATGCTGAGGGACTAAAACCTGTGAGGTATTTTCAGACAGTATGGGGGTTTGGCTGCAGTGTGGATGTCAGTTATCATAGTATAACAGACCTGCCACAGACTCTGGTGGAGAGTAGAACTGTCCGTCAGATAAAGGACCCGGATACATGAGAGGAGCTCGCTCTGTGGCGTCCATGATGGACTGATATCCTGAAAGGAGAGAGGAGCAGCACAGTAAGTACACTAAAGTAATAGTGATTGAAGCACAGCTGTTAATAGTGATTTTTTTAAATAGTATTAGAAGTAGTTTGCAGCATTAGTGTCTGCAGTAGAGATATTGTTAATAGTACCACTAACAGCAGCTGCAGTAGTTGTATTCATAGTATTTAAAGTAGCAGCGGAAGTGATCACAATTAAAGCAGCTGAACTAGAAATTGAACCACAGATAGTGTTGGAGCTGTTTTTTTGAGTATATTTTGGCTGTAGCTGATTGGCTGAGACTGATACCAGCCAGTGACAGTGTACACGTGTGATGCACCAAGACGTTAATTAAACCAGGTGCAACAAAAGAAAAAAGACGCCGCAGAGAAAACAGTTTTTCAGCCGCACGCTTCTACATTTGTTAATTATCTTTTATTACCGTTTGTTGTTTTGATACTTTGAATGCATATGAATAATTTCCTTTAACCTACGTTAAGCTACTTTGATTTGAACATGACGTAAAGCCGCCATAGATACACATTTACATCACATATTCAAACTTTCATTCACCTCATCTGTACAATGAGAGACCTACGAGCAAAATCATCTGACGGTAAGAAGATAAAATGTGTGTGTTAGAAGTCTCGTACGACGTCTGACTGGCTTTATTTGAAAGTAACATAGAAAGCCAGAACACACAGTAATACCAGTAATAATAGCAGCTACAGAAGTACTAGTAGTACTAACAGTAATAGCCTTAGTATTACTAGAAGAAATAGTTACAGTAGTAGCTGTGATATTAGTACTGGCAGCAGTATTAGCAGTATCAGTGCTGGTAGTAATAGTAGCAGCCATGAAACTAATAATAAAAGTAGTAGTGGTGGTGATGATGGTAGTAATAGTATTAATCACAGTAATGTCGGTAGTAGTACTGGTTAGATTATAAGCAGTAGCCACAGTAGTGGTGGTCACAGTATTAGCAGTGGATTAACTGTAGTAGTACCGCAGAAGTAGTAGAAGAAGAAGTTGTGACTCACTGTTTTCGTCTTCGGCCTCCTGAGGCAGAACCTTAAAGTCAAGCAGCCATGTTTCTATCCAGGCCAACACGAAGGAGATGATGGGCAGCAGGTAGCCGAAGGCCCCCTGAGAGAGCAGCTACACACACACACACACACAAAATCAGTCTTATGTAAAAGTATAGTTTTGGACTTCAAGTATCAAAAATGAAAGTACTCATTATGCAATAAAGTCCCTTTAGAGAGTTACATTTATTTTTAAAACTGATTCATTGACAGGTACATATAAACAGTGTTTTATTGCTGTCAAGGTGAAGCTAATTTAACAATTTATACTGTTAGGTAGTCTAATCTGTGGCATCCCATATTTTGTAAGTGGTCATATGTTTTACGTATATATTGTGGATCTGAAAAGTACAATAATTACCTCTGAAATGTAGTGGAGTTGAAGTATAAAGTGGCATAAAATGGACCTCAGAATTTTACTTTGGCAGAGTACTTGAGTAAATGTATTTTGTTATATTCCACCACTGACGTCTTACCTTTGATAAAATGACTTTCACAATCAAGAAAGCGCAGCTGACTGCAGTTGTGATCTGTTCAAGAAGAGGAAACACTGTTTAGAGAGACTCTTACTGCAGAGGTGGTATTATTTACATGTTAGTATTCACACTTCACACATCACACTTTTCTTTATTTTAAGCACAATCAATGTAGACTTTATTTTCTAATGATCAGGAAATACATTAACTAGGGAGGAAAACAGGCAACCATAATGAAAACTATAACCTACAAATGTTCTGACTTCCAAAGTCAACATGGACACACTGCAGCTCTACTGTCCATTCAGATGCGGGTCAAGTTCAGGTTTTGGTTCCCACCTGATTAAATCAACACCTCTGATGCCTTCAACAAGAACTGGACAGTCAAGTCTGTCTTAAAGCAACAGTCAGGAGCCAAAATGAACAGTGAAACATGTTTTTCTTGCTGTAATCATTCCTCTTGTTCATACTGACCATTAGAAGATCCCTTCATAATGCACTTACAATGGAAGTGATGGAGGACAAAATCCACAGTCCTCCTTCTGAAACGTCTTTAAAAACTTTATCTGAAGCTAATATGAAGCTTCAGTCGTCCAAATGAGTCAAATCAAGTAGATATCTTTCAACGTTACAGTCTTTTTAGTGCCAAAGTCCCTCTTTTTGTTACTATACTTCCACTGCAGACCCTCCGTCTGTCTCAGTCCTGTTGAAACTGGCATTACAGAAGCTATGAGGTTTTAACCAAACAGCGCCCTCTGCTGGTACAAATAAGGGATTCCTGTCACATTACAGGCTAAAGAAGAAGCATTAAAAACTTACCGCGATGGCCCACCAGTGACGAAGCTTACAGACGGCATAGGCCAGGATGAGAGAGGCAAACCTGAAAACAGCCAGGAGCTGAAGAAGGAGAGGAACATGAGATGTAGGAGTGAAGAAAGAAAGGATAGGAGGGAACATGGAGAGGAAGGACGGACAGAAGGCAGAAAACAATGATAGACGATGTGATTAAATGAAGCAAACAAGCAACAAAGATGAGGGAATAAACCCAAATTATCTGTTTATTAAATGTGAAAAAAAAAAAGAATTTCTTACAAAAATGTCGAAGAAGGATGCGTGGTAGTCATAATGCAGGACTTCTTTATCCAGCTGCTTCTGAATGCCGCCGTTCACCTGTTAGACACAAACTACCAGTCAAAACTATGAACTCCAAATGACTTTTTTATACTTCAATGATATACTGAGGTTAATATTCATTTGAACTTCGATGGAATTAGTTGTGACTATTCATAAATGTCAACATGATGGAAATGATGTGAAATTACTGCACAAAGACGATATGTTCTGGATTTATGATCATCAGTGTTTCTCCTATAATTATTGTATCGGTTGTGCAAATATAGTAATTTTGAAGAAGAGATTGATTGCGATGTTGTGTATGTATGGTATAACACACACATCAGTCCCTCCAGGAAATTGTGATTTTGCGATCGCAATAATTAACGCAAGAGAAATCTCCAAATTCCCTGATTTGTAGGGCAATTTTTGAGAAAAGTCACTGCAAAATCAAGTGTTTTTATACACAATAATCACAAAAAAACCCAACAAAATCTTGGAACGACTGACATATATATGGTGTACTGTATATACTGCATATATATGGTTAAACACACGCACAGATCACCTAACAGGGCGTTAAAACATAAAATCTGGACTGTTACTGGAAACCAAAGCGTTCTTGGATCAGCAGTCCTTGCTAAGCTCATGGATGGGCAGAGATATTTCCTGGATGCCAGACTGACTCGGACCCACAGATAAGAAGCTGTCTCACTGAGCAGCAGATGTTGGCTGGATAGAGTCGAGTGAAGGAGAAAAGCAACCGACACATCAGCCAAACTGCTCACAGTGTGACCGACCACTGAGAGTTACCGTTAGACAGGAAGGCAGGAAACCGTTGAGTCAATGACACCTACAAGCACACATCTCCCAGTGCAAGTTAAGACTGAGATGTCAGTTAAGACAAAGAGTCCAACAGCTTTAAAGTCTGTGAGAAAATGTAAAGTTTAGTGTTGTGAATGTGAGCAGATTTATTATTTAAAGTGAGTTACTAGGACGTCCTTCTGAAATACACTAATAGAAACTGTGTTTATCTAATGCATCTATCTCAACACTCGCTCTGCAGATACTGAAGCGTTCTGGGACTGTGTGTCACAGTAAAAACACTTCCTCATTCAGGGTGCAAAGTTTTATGGCTCTGTGACCTTCATTCACTTCTCCAGTAGCAACTGACCTGCTTCTTATCAGCCTTGACACAATTCAAACAAAACACACTGAACCATAAAGTTGTTACTGTTGTGTATTACAGTTATATTGCAAGCTGCTTATCTGACAAAGTGCTACATAACATGACAAAATAAGGTCATCTGCATTAAACAGACAACACTTGTGAGAGTGTGGGTGTACGTGTTAGCTGGTTAATGTTTAGTTCATATCTGTGACTTATCGAACAGGACGGTGTAAACTCTGCTGTTACATTACCAATATAATAACCAAACTCATAAAACTCCAGTTAACCTTTTCCCCTGATACAAGTCTCCCTATGACCAACTTAGAAACGAAACTGATTCTGAAAAGTTCATTTTTTTCCATACTGTACAGAAATGGTTTTATTCCCAAGAGAGGGGAATAAACTAGGAGGAGAAGGGACACAGCGGTTACTTTGACAAAACTAACAGCTGTGTTATTGGGAAAAGTGGAAAGTGAGTCCTATTTTCTTCTGAATTGTACATACTATGTTTGAAGAAATGGCTTCAGGACGAGAATATTTAGCTTAACTGTTCATTTCTTCGTACTTAAACGCACAATATGTAATTTCAGCCGCTAGGGGTCTCAATCAAAAAAAATAAGAAAAGACGGAGTGTGATGACGGTGTGAAGAAGCAAGGGATCATGGGAATTGTTGTCTTCGTCTTTAAATAACCAGCTTCACCGGTATAGGATTACTCCAGTGTTAATCATTCGGGATGTCTTTTACCGGGAGCCGAATTACCCGCAGAGGTCTCCTCCTCTCCAGAACAAACGGACCCGGAGATTACAGGTAAAAAACTGAATAAAGCTGTTTCACCTAAAAAAAAACAGTGTTTCTCAGACGATGTACGGCGACCACCGGATGTCCGGTACGGGCTGTTAGCCGAGCTGCTGCTAACACTTGTTCGGTTTATTTCTCTTATAACTTTAAATCCAGACATTTGGTCGGTTTCTCCCGGGAGCCGAATTATACACAGAGGTCTCCTCCTCTCCAAAAACAAACGTACCCGCAGATTAAAATCGTTAAAATACTAATTAAAGCTGTTTTACCTAAAAAATAAAAAAAAAAACCCACCGGACTTCCTGGAGGGGCTGTTAGCCGAGCTGCTGCTAATGTTTACCCCGTTAATTCCTCTGATAATTTAAGATCCAGACGTCCAATGACTAAAATCCTTCTCCCGGCTAAAAGATATAGTTAAAAGTGACCTAAATTTATCATGAAAATGTGGCTTAAAACTGAATAAAAGTCTATTTATAACAGTTTCTGTGGAACAACCACAACGCTGATGTATTATCTTGTATGTGTGTAAGTTACTCTTTGGTAGACGCCATTGTAGCGGACAAACACAGCGCCGCTGTATGCATCTTGTACGTGTTTACTCTTTGGTCGAGGAGGTATGACGCCATCGACAGGCGACCAAATGAAACGGTCCGTTACTTTGATTAAAATACAGATTTCTCTGGGTTTGAAAATTGTTTGAAACATTTGGGATAATGTAAGTACACAACTCAACAAAATATATAACATAGGTCTAGTTGTTTTTAGACATTTTAACTACTTGACCCAGTTGATAACAGCTGTCATAATTATCCAGTTAATGAAATATACAGTAACTGTATGAAATGCTTTTCTTTGAAACAGTATTTCATTTATGTAATAAGACAACCTACTAATGATTCTTTTAGCAGATATTACTTGGAGATACATTTTTGCCAGTTTAGTTTTTAAGCCATAGTTGGGTGATGTAGCCAATAAATAACAATCTCATTTTTTTTTTTTTTTTTTTTTTAAATTGGGGTCAATTGACAATTTTAATTGACTTTTCTTTGCCTCCAAAATGAGGATTGAAACATCTTATTTTTTTCAACAATTGTGCAAGAATAATGAAAGACCTGCAGACTGTCATCATTAAGCACAGGTTACCTCATATAGATACTGACTGTCAGTAACAGATGACTCACCTAAGTAGAGCGAATCCAGTTTGATATCAGTTTCAGCACAGACAGAACGGAAAAGTCAGCTCACTCATTAACCTGCTGCTGTCTGTGTTTCTAGAAAAAAAACATCAACCTGATATCTGCAGACTGCTGCTAGGCAGCGTCTGTTCAGTCTGCTAAACAACCGGAAATAACCTGGAAACTGTTCAGTCGACTCCCAACGCTTCAACTCTCATAACCAGAGATGAGACCTCGTCAACAAACACAAACCGAGAGCTCAGATCAGTGTCAAGAGTCATTTTCAGTACATTATGTCTCGTGGATGTGACCGTTAAATTCACTACAAGATAGCCAGAAACATCTCGCCACCTGGAGTCAAAACAGTCCCATAAACTGCAGCAGGTGAACATGTAGTAAAACTAGTCACGTCACAGTTTACAGAACTGTCGTAACTCATTATAGCTAATGTAGCAGCTACCATCTACAGTAATTTTTGACTCAAAATAACCTTTTTGTGTATATTGTAAAAACTCAATTTTACGATTTAGACATTTTACACATTGTGCAAAAACAAAAATTCAAATTGAATTTGAAATATCGCCCAGTCTAAGCTGTAAGTGAGCTTATTACAGTCAGTACTTCAGTGATTCCTGGTAGTATATTGTTTATTTCTTATTACTTTCAGACCACACACACGCCTACAGGATGGAAATACGACCCACTGTGACGTTCAGTAAAATCCTTTCCCCGAATCTTTGACCCAGTCGAGTGTTTCCAGAGGTCTCCCTCCTCGACAATAACTCTCACAAACACCCACAACACAAACAGACATTTCTTACATTGAGCTCTATGATCCAGAGCAAGGTGATGAACAAGAGGTCAAAGGTGACAAAGAGGCAGAAGGTCCTCCTCACGTCCGAGATGCACTTCTTCTCCCCGGCTTCGTATGACTCCACCCTCACAGAGATGGGCGTGGTGTTGACAGCCACCCTGCCTGTCTGCCGCGAATCGGCGCTGCTGCTGCATCGGCTGTCCATGTCTGACCACGCCCCCCGAGCAGGGCCGGCCCCGCCCACTGGTCAACGTAAAAAAAAGGTAGAGTCAGCAGTGGTGGGTCATTGGAGTTTATATGGGAAGGAACGCCGGACTGGTTTAGTGGATCTGGACTCAATCTGTGGAGGTAAATCGCATCACTGCATCTGTGGGGAGGATAAATCAGAAAAACACAAAAAATAATAAAATATTTATCCATTATGTACCAGTCAAAAGTTTAGACACATCTTCCCATTCTCTTCAATGAGAAAGTGTGTTTTTGAATTCATGTCCATTTCAATGATTGAGTGCAACTTTAAATCACTGCTTCACTTAAAAAAAAAAAAAAAGGGAAGAAGAAATTAAGCAATCAAATGGGGTTTTTTTTCTTACAAGATTATTATAGAATCATTGCTTCATGACCCAGAAAATATTCCTGTTATTGTGTCCGGGTACTATGACCTTTGACCTTGACCTGCATAACACTTGTTTACAATGTCTGTTTTGGGTAAGCGGCAACCTCCGGGGCTGAATAATGAAGCCAACGCCGAACTGCAGTTCCTCTAATGACCACTTGAGGCTCCAAAAGCCAATCAGTCCCCATCGACCCCCATGTTCAAATTACGAACTTTACAGCAGAAATAAACATGTTTACAGCCTGGTACAAAAAACTGTTTTGGTCTCTATAGCTAATATCCCTGTTCATGACAACTGGAATGGGGTGAATTTTTATATAACTCACCTGTTTATATTTTATTAAGGTTTAAAGTTATTAATAATTTAAGGTAACACGGCAACAATGTTGGTTAGGTAACATGACCATGGCGTATCCCCAGTTTCAAAGAGTATAGCCGTAGCCGTTGCTATTTCAGTGTGTTTTCAGTCCATGAAAGTTAATTGTAACATTTTAGTTGCCTAACAAAGTCTTGTTCAGTGTTTCTTTGTACTAAAATAGCCTCTAAGGAGTCAGATGTTGTTTTGGTTGATAACCAGCAGCTCTGATTGTGTGATTGTTTTTTGTGTTTACACAGAGATCTGTAAAATGCCAATGAAAGGTGCATTTATTAAGTTAACATTGATGAATTACTTTGTGTGATTAATTTTTATCCATTCAATTAACACAGGAGTCAACATTTTATTTTGCTGTTAATATTCTTTTTTTATTTTATCCTTATTTGTGACACCTTGTAAAGTCGGTTTAGATATAAGAGCTACAAACTAATCATTTACATTTCTGAGATATCACTGCTGAAGATGGTTTACAGTCCATGTAATCAATTAATGATAGAGACGCTATAAAGTGTCACACAGCTGTATGTAAATACAGCTGTTCTGCTGTTGGAGAACCTCACTGATGCAACACAATCAGTGAAACAACACTTAATATTTTGTTTCATTGACCGCTGTACAGACTGGCGGAGCAGGGAGCATGTTGATATGAAAACAGCTGGTTCAGGACGTGTCTTCATCCATTTTTGGCTCATTGTGGGAATGGAAACGAGGCTCGTGCACCCAGTTCCTCAATAACCGAGATGTAGAAAACAGAACCACAAGTACGCACAGCTTTATAAATCTGACAAAAAGAATGCATCTGTATGTTTCTGGCTTTGTGTGTACACACACAGTTTTATTCATGAACCTTCACAGAGTTTTTCTGCATCTTAGATCTCAAGGTTTACTGGTGAGTGCCAGTGTGATCTACTGGAAAAAGAGCTTTGCCGTAAGCAAAGGCAATGGGCCAACATGCTGTTACAACCACATGTCACATCATGCAATTTCCCCTGAAACGAAAAAACATCCACCACAATGAGCTTCCTCTTCAAAGTTCACAGAGTATTTACAGCTACACCGCAGGTCATGTTTAAACTGCTTTAAAGTGACACTGCAACAACAATCTGAATATCCAACTCTCACTTTTGCTAGATGTGAAAATTGACTCTAAAACGTTTCTGAACGTCATAAACATAAATTATCACTGTCCTGTACGCTCAGTATGTTCCAACCAGTCAGTTTCACCACAGAGGCTCAGTATTTAGATTCGTTTTGGCAGTCTGAAGTGATTTGAGGAGTTTCTGCTGACATCCCTTTTAAATATTTTTAAATGTTTTAATATTATTGTTGTTTTGCTTCTGAAGGTGTATTTTTCTTGACCATACTCCCTCAATTTTGAGGAATTTCTCTTCATGTGTTTCTTGCTTTGTCATTTTGTCCTTTTGTTAACTTTGTAATCTCTGGTTTTGATAAGTGCAATAAAAATGAACTTTATTATTATTATTATTATTATTATTGTTGATACTTTTTAATGCTGTTGTCACCGTTGTTGGAATCCATTGTTTACAGATTTATAATTCACGGCCTTTCGCTCCTCGTAAAGACAGATTTTAGGTAGAGTATCTCTGTTTTTAGTCGATGCACTATTAGTTGTTCGACAGAGAATTAATCTGCAGCCGTTTGGATAATCGCTTCATCTTTTCAGTCATTTTTCAAGCAAACAATTGATGGTTTTAGGGTCTCAAATGTGAGAATTTGCTGCCTTTCCTTGGACTGATGGTCGGACAAACCCAAAACAAAACAAAAAAACATTTTTCCAGTTCTCTGGTGTTTTAAAGACCAAACGATTAATCGAGAAAATAACCTGCAAATTAATTGTTGATGAAAGTAATTGTTATTAGCAGCCCTTGTTTGCATTTTTTCTGCAATAGCAATAAATTTACATCCAGTAATTACTTCTCAATATAGTGGATCTCATATAACAGGATGCATACATGTAGTCCAGGGTTACTATTTGTAACTTTATCTCATAAAGTCATTAATTGAAGCCTTTCTGTTCACTGATAGCTCGCTGTTGCCATATCAACAGTCACTGCTAAAGCAAAATGAACATCCCCCTTCTGCTGCTGCTTCACATTAAAAGCCAACTGGCGAAGCGTTGGGTGACTTTTATTGTGAAGCAGCCAAGGGAAATGCAATGTACTTGTCACAGATGTCGGGTTTTGCTATTTAACACCACAAATGCATCTACAAAACAAGAAAATGCTCATTTTACAGATAAAACAAGCAAATAGAAAAACACAAAAGCTTCCAGGGGACAATAAAAACAGATTCAGAAACTACTGTTAAGAGCCCTGATGTAAGAGACAAGTGCTAGAAAAAAAATGAAAACAGCTTCCTGTTCCTGTTTATTTGGCTGATAAAATGTCGATCAACCAGAAACTCTGCATTGAAACCATCGAAACTAATGTTAATGTAACACTTTAACTAGTGCAATGACTCAGTCAGCTGGGAGAGGCTGGTCTGACTGGTGTGACCATGAACTGGAATGTCTGCTGCATAAAACCGGGAAGTCCAAGAAATTACACAGATAAGAACAGAATGTGATAATCTAAATCATTAAACATTAAACATGTGAATGCTGACTAATAGCAAAGCTGCTTTGACTCTGCTGACCTCTGAAGGGGGGAGTCATACTGAAAAGGAAACTTTTTTTTAGTATGTTTGCATGTTCCAGATCTCACTTTACCTGTATCATATTTTCAGGCTGGCAGTTGTTTGGCATTTATGTTTATTTCTAATAGTGAGCCGTATTTGATTCCTGACATCACTCTGAAAACTATCTACATGCGTACATAAATGGGGCCGATATGGACAAAACCAAATATCACAATATTTTTGACCAAATAACCTTGATATCGATATCACGAAAATATTGTAGGGACGACTATTGGTGCTTTCACAAAATATTTACACAATCAAATCAATCAAAACAATGAGATTTTTGATAGATAATCATCAGTAATGTGGATATCATGATTAAGTGGGTAAAGGCCAATAATAGAACAGCTAGAACAGTCTTCACTTTACTGTAATGCAGCCTTTAAAACCAGGAAAAGACAACACTTATGCCATATCACCATACTGCAATATCTAGTCTCACAATATCGATATAATATCGACATATTGCTCAGCTCTATACGTGAAGATACTTCAGACAAGCTGTATCCTTTTGGAGCAGCAGTGCGACCATCTTCAATGGACACAAACAACACAGAAGTAAACATTTAAAAAGGAGACTAAAAGGCGGTTTATTATTTCACTACATAAAACTGGTTTTATTCTATTATACTTAAAACTACTTTTTACTTCCACTCCACTACATATCAAAGGGAAATATTCTACTTTGTACAGCTTTAGTTACTTTTCAGATTTAAATGTTAAATAAAATGTTGAGCTTATAAATTACACTGCATCATTAAAGATTAAACCAACCTTGTGACCTCTTATATATAAATCAGTGTGTATTTGTGAACCTTTGTCATGCTTCAGATGTCTGTGAGTTGAAAAAAAATTATATTTATGTTGCAGAACTTTGCTTTTTCTTCTTTCCTACCTAATCTACCGTCTCAAGACCCTTCAGATTTATCTTGAGCCGGAGCGGTGTAGGAGGGGCGGCTCGCCCTGAGAGACTGGAGAATCCTTGTTTAAAAACTGCAGCAGGTAAACTTAACTAAAAGCATCTGAACATTGTGATCTGTGTTTAGATTCCTGTCAGATTTAACAGGGCTGTCCCCAACTTAAAAAAAAAAAAAAAAAAATCTTAGGCGACCACAGGGTTTCTACGGATTAGTGGATTTAACTGAAACATTTGTGAAACGGTTTCTTCAGCATAATCGTCTGTCTGCAGATGAACACAGTCATGCAGAAAAAAGCTCTTTATATCTTATGCTTATTTAAGACCAAAGCATATTTGTGAAAATCACTGTGATACCAGAACTGTGACTATCATTTCCTAAGCATGACTAATGACATTCCTTACAAACAGACACTGAAAATAACAACCAATTAAGCAAAGATATCTTAAGGCTGTATTAATTGATTTTTTAGTCTCACTTTCTTCACTAGCGAACTGTTAACTCTGTCTGTTTGCAGTTTGGTGCTGCACAGATAGTTTACAGTGGGTTGTTTGCTGAAAAATGTGCTGTAAAGTCAAAACAATCAGCTAAAAGAGGCTAAAATGCTCAATAAAGCTGCAGAGGTGGTGATAATTCTCTTTGAGTGAGCTCTTTTACATTACACAGACATTTGATTCATTGTTAAAGGGAACATATTATGCTTTTTGTGATTTTCTGTTGTTTAAATACTGTTATGATGTTGGATATTTATATTAAATATGGTCAAATTTCCTAAAACGTTAGGTAAACATATATAGAAATGCTCCCTGCAAGTCAAAAGTCAGGGCGTAGGCCTGCAATGAATATTTTGCCCCCCTCATGTACGATAATAGGGTGGACAAAATATTAGGAACACATTGCAATATAATGCACTCCAGTTCAGCACCACCACCCACTACGACTTCAATAATAAACATAAAGTAGAATTATCACCTTTCTGACAATGTCAACGAAAACTGAAAATGTATAAGCTTTGTAGAATTATAATTTATGGGACAGATGTTCCTAATAAAGTGCTCGGTGGGTGTAGACAAAATGTTGGTTCATGTTGTACAAATTGAGCAAGTACATACGTTTTTTTTTTCCAGCTACCGTTATGAAATAGGGTTGCAAAGGGTTTAAAAGAGTATTTATTTCATCCAGGTGATTAGAGGAGCATTTGAGGCGTGTCTCAGTGCCGTAAGAACAGCTGTGAATGATGTTAAACGCCCCCTTGGATGTTTTAATAATCGCCTGGTATTTATGTTTCTCAGAAAAACGGATGCTCTGTGACTCCAGTATCATGTTATTCAACGAGAGGCACAAACTGGAGCGACTGTCACATCATGCAGCCGTAACAGTTCACCAAAATGCTGATGCTAACATCACAGAGGTTGGTTAGCTGAATTTAAAGCTGCACTGGACGGATGAAGCTTCCTCTGCACCACTTAGGCAATTTACTGCTGAAACAAGGAAACGCAAAGTGCAACACTGGTTCAGCAGATACACACTGCTTCCCTGAGGCGGAGAGGAGGCCCGAAAAACAACAATAAACACACTTTAAATTCGTTAAGATGCGTCTGAGCTGCTTTAACCTGCAGGACAGATAAAATAAAACAAATCATCATGGTGCAGCTGTAACGCCATGCAGGGATGCCACCGTCAACCAGCATCGTTCAGGACATTTAACAGCTAGCTAGCGAGTTTCTATGAAGCCACGTATAAAAACCGGGTTTAAAATAAATCTGTATACTTTCTTACCTTTTTATTAAAGCTCTTTCTTGTGTTTTAAGAGGTCTCTGGTTTCTGAATCAATCCTCGGGAGGCTTCAATCGGCAGGTTTCACCCTCAACGCACCAGACGAGTCATCTGTTTCCCCTCCGCCAGCTCGGACAGGATGCAGGTGGCGCAAAGGATCCTGGGATATAGAGTTCTTTTAGCTGGTCTGGAGCTGGAGGACTCCATGCAAAACTTTCTGCCTAGAACAACTGGTCAAATTTTCATGCTTTATGGTAGCGGGGGCGGATTTAGTGATTTGGGGGAAACTCTGTGTTGCACCGTTCCTCTAATTAAATGTTGTATTGGCAATAGTAGAAGAAGAGAGGCAAAATGGAGGAAGATGCCCCCTTAAAAACATTGTTAATTTACTGAAAAGACACACAGTGTTTGAATGTGATTTCAGTATGTACAGTATCATTATGCATAAGCCAACACAGTCTGTGGGGTAATATGTTGGTAGAGTATTAAATGTAGTTCTTAAAGTAAAAAAGGGCCATCTCACTCCACTACTGGCAAGGCAAAGTATTTATATAGCACATTTCTTATCCAAAGGCAACCCTACGTGCTTTATAGAGTACACAGACACAAGCACAAAAACAAACTGGTAGGTCTTAAGCTTGTATATGAAAGTAGTCAGTATGATCTCAAATATTCTGGCAATATGGCAGCTTCATCATGTTTAGTTTTGACTCTGAGAACAACCAGTAATCCACTGGGGTAATCCATGAGTGATTTTGGTTTTAGGTACAGACTTTGTAATTAACATAATGCATATTATCTCATCAAGAGCATTTGCTTTTATTGATTTCTCTCTTACATTCAGTAAAATACTATGTTTTTACAGTCCAAGTGCATTTAAACTGGCAATTTAATAATGAAGTTTAGCTTTAAAGGGTTTAGGTCTTAAACAAAGCAAAATAACAAATGTTTTTTGAATGTTGTCAATATGTCTATGTTTTAAAGACAGGTCTAAGACTAAATGATCATAGATTGTAGTTATATTCTTCATTAATCATATTTGTTTTAATCTGGTTGTAGTTAGTTTACGTTTTTCTAACAGTAGCATTATCAGAGGATGATTTTATGTCCTTTTATTAAAACATGTCTCATGTTTTTCCAGAGATCTTGGTAATTGTGTCTTTTATTAATTTTCAAACATCATCAAAAATCAGACTGCACAGAAAAATATGACAGTGAGCATCCTGGGGGCATTTTGACCCAGAGGTGATTTTTTTTACATTTTTATAATTGTCATAAAAAATCTATGTTTTCCTCCAAACTAATGAATGTTAGGATATTGTTTGGAAATTTGCACCACAAAATACAATATAAACCTGCAGTATCACATAATTGGGTGGGCTTGTACAAAACATTATTTTATTATTCGCTGTGTTCACATGGTGTATTTCCTAAATAAAGCTCTGCTTAATCAAATTACTACACACTGACTGATGTAAACAAAACCTGGGGCCTGGAGTACTGGTTGGTTTCTGGGTCTCTGTGCTAAATAGAAATTATGAAGACCAATAACTTGGCCACAACAGCCAATTTTTGTTCAATATCTAAAATGACACATTAATAACATGAATTCTGATATATTATATGTCTGAAAGTATTTTTTGTATATCTTGGGCTGTTTGTCGTGGTTTGGCAAAGGCACCTTAGTTCCAGTCAAGAGAAAGTAGACAATATAGAGCTGCAACAATTAGTTGATTAATCAATTATTCAATCAAGAGAAAATTTATCACCAATTTTGATAATCGATGGATCATTTTGAGTCATTTATTGAGCAAAAACGCCAAAATTCTCTGTTTCCAGCTTCTTAAATGTAAATATTTTCAGGTTTCTTAACTGAATATCTTTGAGTTGTGGACAAAACAAGACATTGTTGGTACATCTTGAGCTTTGGGAAATAGTGATTGACATTTGTTACCATTTTCTGACATTTTATAGATCAAACAACTAATTAATTACTCAAGAAAATAATCAACAGATTAATGGAGAATGAAAAGAATTGTTAGTTGAAGCCCTGAATATCTGATTATTTATACAGCAGTTCTTCAAACTTTTTGGCGACGGTTTTGGGAAGCATCCCTCCAGTTTCAGTGTAACAATGCTCCCCCTGCACAAAGCCAGTAGGTGGCAGTCACTGTTTAATCATCTCCCTTTCTCAGAACAACTACACTCAACAGGCAGTTAATCAATCATCAGACAGCAGTCATCTTTGGTTCTTTACCGGACTGAGTGAGAAGTTTGTCTCCCCCTGAAAGCAGACTGGTATTCAGAGTGAGCTGAGACAAAATTATATCCTTAATTATATTCCAACAGTGTTGGAAGTAAAAGTCACACTTTCTCTGTGACAAAGCTGTTCTAGTGAGAAAAGTTTGAAAGTAAAAGCTTTGAATGAGATCCTGAAATGAAGACCGAAGAAAAATACTTTGTTCATTCTTAAGAAAAACTGCTTTATTTATTCTGTAAAGCTTAAGTTTGTTCACACATCCAATCAGTAAAGTCTGTTAAATGACTCTTGTTGTCACTTCATCCACAGTCAGTTAGTTTAACCCAGAATGTCAGCAATGTACAAGAAAACAATAATTGATCTCCTTATTGATTATTATCAGGAGAATTACAGTTTTGTAACACATTTCTTAACAAACTAACAAAGTGATGAGAACAAAATATCTACAATAAATGAAGGTCTGGTGTGTTCTCTGTTTAAGATACTGAAGTGGAAGAGAAACAACATCTGAAGAAATGTCAGTAAAAGTTAAAAACATTGTTATGAGCAGTGATAGCCTCCATGGCTAAAAATAAACAGGAAAAAGTGACATTTAAAGAAACTCAAAACATCAACAGAACAACAAATGAAGTGTTGACAATCCCAGTTTGATTGACAGCTGATCTCTGTGCAGTTCAGAAACACCACAGCAACGAGCTCTCAGAAACAATGGAGACAAACAAAATGAAGAATTACAACAGAATCTGACACATGAAGTCTAAAATGACTTCTGTCTATTTGAGTTTACAGAACTCAGCTGTGTCTCCATAATTATAAAGCCAAAGTCCAGCATAGAGAGGCTGAGTGAATGTGGTCTGGACTCTGTGGAGGAGAGTCATGGTTTCAGAGACGCTGTAGAAGGACAGAATACCTGCACTGTGATCCAGATACACTCCTACTCTGGAGGAACGAGGACCTGAGACGGAAGTTGAGATGTTGTTGTAAAAAAATGTATAAGTGTCAGTGTAACAATATAAAGCCCAAGATTTGTCATTGAGTCCAAATCTACATTCATCCGACGTCCCTGTTCTGCTGATATTCTTGTATGCAACTGCTACACCAACTCCTCCCCCGCTCCACTCCACCTCCCAGTAACAACGTCCAGTCAGACTCTCTCTACTCAGGACCTGACGCCAAACAGTGAATCTGTCTGGGTGACTAGAATAAGACTGTTTTTGTCTCATGGATGATGCTTTTCTGTTCCCCTCAGATAATAACAAACGTGTGTTTGCTGTATTTGGATCCAGTTTGATTTCACATGCATATTTTAAGAATCCAGCTCTGGTCTTGGGTTCTGCTTCTGACAGTAAAACGTCCACATCAGTCACTGTCAGTGAGATGTTTGTCCATTTCTCCCTCAGGATGTCCTGTAGTTGATCTCTGAGCTCTGACACAGCTGCTGTCACATCCTCAAAGTATCTCAGAGGACGGATATTGATGCTGGATGAGTCTGTAGGTTCACTGAGTTGTGACAGTGAGGGGTAGTTGTGTAGAAACTGGTTGTGATCCTCTGTGTGTGAGAACTGCTCCAGTTCAGCGTCTTTCCTCTTCAGCTCAGTGATCTCCTGCTCCAGCTTCTCCTGAAGCTCTTTGACTCGACTCACTTCAGTTTCCTGCTGGGATCTGATCTGCTGCTTCACATCAGAGCTTCTTTTCTGGATGAGATGGATCAGCTCAGTGAAGATCTTCTCACTGTCCTCCACTGCTTTATCAGCAGAGCGACTGACGGCCTCCACCTCCTGTTGAAGCAGCTTCACATCTTTCTCTCTGTCCTGGATTCTCTGCTGGATGTTTTGTCGACTCACCTCGAGCTCTCTCTGCCTCTCAGTCCTTTCTGCTGCAGCTGAGACTGTGTCGTGGCCTTTATGTTCATCTACAGGGCAGAGATAACAGATACTCTGCTGATCAGTACGGCAGAACATCTTCATCACCTCATCATGACGAGAGCAGACGTTCTCCTGGAGCTTCTTGGAGGGGTCGACCAGCTTGTGTTTTTTTAATTGACCTACATTGTAGTGAGGCTGGAGGTGTTTCTCACAATAAGAAACCAGACACACCAGACAGGACTTGAGGGCTTTCAGCTTCCTCCCAGTGCAGACATCACAGGCCACATCTGCAGGTCCAGCATAGCAGTGATCAGCAGGAGCAGCTTGGAGTCCAGTCTTCTTCAGCTCCTCCATTAAATCTGCTAACATGGTGTTTTTCACCAGGACAGGCCTCGGTGTGAAGGTCTGTCTGCACTGAGGGCAGCTGTGGATTTTCTTCTCATCCTCTCCATCCCAGAAGCTTTTAATACAGCTCATGCAGTAACTGTGTCCACAGGGAATAGCCACCGGATCCTTCAGTAGATCCAGACAGATCGAACAGCAGAATTTTGCTCCGTCCAGCTGAGCTCCTTGCTGCGCCATTTCACCTCTCAGTGACAACGACTGTCTGAGTTTCACTTTCTTAGAAGTGAAACTAGTTTGAGCTCTGATCTAAACAGCATGTGTTTCTGCAGTGAATGGAGGCTGCAGCTCTTTTACATGTTGGTTATACCCATCTTCAAACTGTAGATCTGAAGGGGAGGGAACAAGGAAATACGTGGACAGAGTGGAGCTTGTTGTGTTTGAGAGCAGGAAGATGAAGGAGGAGTTATCAAGCTATGATTCATTCAAATGAAGCTCACGTCTCATTTGAAAACACTGATCACCTGCTTTCTGTTGGCAAAGTAATCTTGGGACTTTGGGAACGATCTACAGGTGGCTCCTCATTTCTCAAATTTCCTGTATTCAACTAAAATCCAGCTCAATTTAACTTTTTCTTAAATACAAAATCTTAAACACAACAGATAAAGAATGAAGACATGAAAACACAGTTGTAAAATAATAAAATTCCCAAAATGTGACCAAATAATATTTGGTTTAAGATGTTTTAGCGTTTTAAATTCTGATCTGTTTTAAGATAATTAAATAGAAACTATATTCAAATGTTAGACTTAAAAAAAAACAAAACAAAAAGTAAGTTATGTTGTTGCAGCTCTGAATCCCACAGGACATGAATTCATCAGATTATTTGGCTCTGCAGTTAAACTGGAGACTGTAACAAGTTCTCATCACATCAGTAAAGGATCTAAGTTTAATTAATCAATGTCATGATTTTTTTTTTTTTTTTTTTTTTTTTTACACAAAAGCATCTTTGTAAAGAGAAACTCTCATAAAAACAACCCAAACACATCATGGTAAACTGAAGTTCAGTAGCTGGAACCAATGCTGGCAAACAGTCTATATATAAAAAAAAATTCTTAATGTTTCCCTGAATATATTTTCTAATCGTTACCACAGTATTTCATTAACATTAATCTTAAGAGTTTCACAACAGAGGCCACGTTGTTCCCTCATTGTAAATTATTCTGCTATGTGGGCCTATCTGATTCAGAACAGGTGAATTACCACAGACGTCCGGTCAGAGACGAGAATTTGGTAAATTATGGTGCAGTGGGTTTATTGATTAACTGCCACCAATCAGCAGACACTCCTGTTATGTGCTACTGAAGGAAATAATAGAAAACATGAGAGAATACATTTACATTGTGTATTATAGTCACTTATTGTTCAGTTATAACAAGCAGACCTTATGGGTAAATGAGGGTTACAATTCTTTCCATAATAACCTCAAACCAAAGGATGTGATGCACTATATCTACATATCTTACAACACACACTTCAATAGCACACCACACCTACTAGAACTATTACTACTACCACTGTTCTAAACACTTCTTACACAGAGATCAATAACCAGAACTTAGACATGTTGACCAAACTAAATGAAGACTATAACACACGGCAAGGACAAAGTGCAGACATTATCAGTCAATTAAGGAGGAAACCGCACTGGTGACACCATTTAACCGGAAAACTACTAAAACAGATTCATTATCTAAATAAACTGGTCAGTGTCTTCTTTAACTTGCAAACACATAACACTAAACTGCAGCTTCATCATTTTTCTGAGCAGCTGTGATCCTCACTCTTCCCCTCTGACTTCTACTGTGCAGGTTACGGAGAGACACTGCCCACCAGAGGGCACCCTGTCAACACTTATCACATGGATTTTCACATAATTGATGAAATAAAGCTTTAGATAAAATGTGATGTAGCTATAATTGTATCCTAGCTCTAAGATTATATAACCATCAGTAATTTCTCACTGACACAGTTTTAGATTGTGCCATCCCTGACTTCACTAAAAATCTTTTTCAGTTTTAGCTGCCACTTGAAAATACAATTAATGTGAACGTATTGGTGTGACGTAGCCTGGCAGGCTCTGTAACCACAATTAAAGTTTAAGTTAAAATGTATGCGAGTACAAGGGGACTGATAGCACCAAAACATGATACAGAACAGATTGGAATTGATGCATAAACATAAAATAAAATGTTGATGGTGTAAAGACAGCAGAGGAAGCAGTTCTTTAGTGAGAGTGATGTGGCTCTGAAAAGAGCCGTTATTGGGTTGTGGAGCAGCAGACAGTTTAAGCTCTCTCTCCACGGATACGACGGGCCAGCTGGATGTCTTTGGGCATGATGGTGACCCTCTTGGCGTGGATGGCGCACAGATTGGTGTCCTCGAACAGGCCGACCAGGTAAGCCTCGCTGGCCTCCTGCAGAGCCATGACAGCGGAGCTCTGGAAGCGCAGGTCGGTCTTGAAATCCTGAGCGATTTCTCTGACCAGGCGCTGGAAGGGCAGCTTGCGGATCAGCAGCTCAGTAGATTTCTGGTAGCGACGGATCTCTCTGAGAGCCACGGTACCGGGCCTGTAACGGTGAGGCTTCTTGACGCCGCCGGTGGCCGGGGCGCTCTTACGGGCAGCCTTGGTGGCCAGCTGCTTTCTGGGGGCTTTGCCTCCGGTAGATTTACGGGCGGTCTGCTTGGTTCTTGCCATCTCTTCTTCTTTCTCTGATCAAGAGAAAATAGTAGCGAGAAGAGGAGACACGCCGCTCTTAAAGTGTCGGAGCGGCTGTGTAAGTGTGACGCTGCTTCAGACCTCCGGGTCCTGATTGGTGAGCGGCTCCTCCTGGAGCTCAGCACCGCCTACAGGAGCATGAACCTCCGCTGCTTATTGGACATGAGTCGTTTGAAAAAGTCCGCCAAAATGAGAGCGAGTCTCCTTCTGCTGGAGCCTCTTTTGTGGTGGGTGGAGACATCAGCCCTCCTGCCTGCTCGCGGAGATATAAAGGAAGGTTTGCTATATTTTGGCCACACTTTCTTTGAGTCCACATTCTAGAAAATAACCGAAAAATGAGTGGAAGAGGCAAAACCGGAGGCAAAGTCCGCGCTAAGGCAAAGACCCGCTCTTCTCGTGCCGGGCTCCAGTTCCCAGTCGGTCGTGTTCACAGGCTGCTGCGCAAAGGCAACTATGCGGAGCGTGTGGGTGCCGGCGCCCCCGTCTACCTGGCGGCTGTGCTGGAGTACCTAACCGCTGAGATCCTGGAGCTGGCTGGAAACGCTGCCCGCGACAACAAGAAGACCAGGATCATCCCCCGTCACCTGCAGCTGGCTGTCCGCAACGACGAGGAGCTCAACAAACTCCTGGGCGGAGTGACCATCGCTCAGGGCGGCGTGCTGCCCAACATCCAGGCTGTCCTGCTGCCCAAGAAGACCGAGAAGCCCGCCAAGAAGTAAACCTGGAGCCTGGCTGACTGCTGGAAACCAAGCAAAGGCTCTTTTAAGAGCCACACACTCCTGATAAAGAACACAGATCCTCATGTTTCTATCATACACTGTCGTTAAGACACAAATTATGTACATAATGTATCCAATATATTGATAGTCAGTGTTACAATATGTGATAACTGCATTCAAATCATATCACATCAACATTTAAAAGAAGATAATCTAGTCTTTAGTTGTAGTAATTTATAACAATGGTTGTCTATATATTAACCTATATGAAATGTACACTATTTTAAACTGACTTAACTAATTATCATAAATATTAAACTGGATTTGCTGACTACAGGTAAAAGGCATAATGTTAAACTGATTTAGAAAGGAGGGGGTTGTTGTACAGTCATAAGTGTCATAATCATGTTAAACATTTTGAGGGTCTTTGCTGTAAAACACATTAATATGTTCATCCAACATATTAATGATAATGAAGTTGTCATAGCAACAATACATTTAATTACAATACATTTTCAATAGTTCAATGTCATCCCAAGAGATTTTCTGTATTTGGTGCTGCTCAGTGCAGACCATGACACAGACTGAGTTAACAGAATATGCAGGATCCAGTAACATTTTCCCCCAACTGGCCCACTTGGCCAGTTTTATTGGCTTCACAGCCAAAAATGAGAGTAACTTTTTTTACCCCCGTGATTTATTCAGTGTGTCACATATTCATAATACATGAAACGGTGAAGTTCCCTTTAGATTTTGTTGTTTTTCTTTAGTTATGGATATGTAATGTTGATATATTACACAAATATGCAAAACATAAGTTTATAATTGAGTTGATGAGGACAGGAAATGATTTTTAGAAGAATGGCTATTTCATATTTGAAATTATATTTCTAAAAACATGACTATGAATTGATACCATATTTATAACTGCAGTCACCATTTTTACATATAACTGCCTATTAAAGGAGGTACTAAGAGGATCAAAGGAGCTCCTTCTCCCACTAATCTGACTTCATTTTCATATTTTATCTTTAACATAAGTTTACTTTGCTGAATAAAAAGGCCACCGTGTTATCAATTAGCGTGAAAACACTATATAGTTAAAACATATTATAATTAGGATCATGCTCTTAGATAAAGATGTGTGGCTCTGAAAAGAGCCTTTGATCAGGTTGAGATGTTGAGACTGATGACAGCTCACTTCTTCTTGGGTGCTGCCTTCTTGGCTTTGGGTTTGGCCACCTTCTTTGCGGGGGCTTTCTTGGCTGCAGGAGCCTTTTTGGCCACTTTCTTGGGACTCTTGGTGGCCTTCTTGGGGCTCTTGGCTGCTTTCTTGGCCGCTGCGGGCTTCTTGACCTTCTTGGGGGATTTCTTAGCAGCTGCTGTCTTCTTGGCTGCCGCTGTCTTGGGCTTCTTAGCCGCTGCGGGTTTCTTGGCGGCGGGCTTCTTGGCTTTAGGAGCAGCTTTCTTTGCGGGCTTCTTGGCCTTGGTTTCAACCTTCTTGTTCATCTTGAAGGAGCCGGAGGCCCCGGTCCCCTTGGTCTGGACCAGAGTCCCCTTGGCCACCAGGCTCTTGATGGCGGTCTTGACGCGGGCCTTGTTCTTCTCCACATCGTAACCTCCAGCAGCCAGAGCCTTCTTGAGGGCGGCTGCAGACACGCCGCTCCGCTCCTTGGATGCGGCCACAGCCTTAACAATGAGCTCGCTGACGCTGGGGCCAGTCTTCTTCGGCTTGGAAACCTTCTTCTTGGCGGCTTTAGCCGGGGCGGCGGCGGGAGCTGGAGCTACTTCTGCCATTGTTTTCTACAAGTTTTGATCCGACACGGAACAATCAGAGTCTGAGTAGACTGATGGAGAGTCAGAGGCAGGAGGCTGCATTTAAACACACCATGAGAACCGTGGAGACTCAGTCCAGCTGCTGCCTCCTCTGTGCAGTGTGAATGTCTGACACTTGTGTTTTCTCTTAGTAATAAAAGAGTGAAAACTGAGTGTGTGACAAGTGCTGAAGGCTGACAGTGAAGGCAGCAGATAGCGGACTTGTGTCTCTTCATATTGAAGTCATGTAGAGCTCTGATGTTCTCTGATTTTTCTTTGTGGAGCAAACAAACCTCACCTGTTCACCGTCGTCAACAGCACTGCTCAGCGGCTTTTCTCTCTCATTTCTCTCCTAAAATGCTGTAAAATACATCAGAGCTCCACCAAAAGTAGCTTTCCAGCTGGCTCACATGTTTGTTCACAGACTCAAAGTAAAAACATTCATTTGTTGGTGATCAGTTTGTAATAATATGAAGCGATTCTGGTCGCAGCAAACACACTGATGAGGCTCATGATGCAGTTTAGCCAGACTCCCTGTTAGAGCTTCTCTGTGACTGTGAACATTTCTTCTGTTATTCTGAAGACTATTTAATATAAATAAATAATAAATAAATAAATAATCTGCAACACTGTTCCCACCAGCCGCAGACGCAGCAGAGGACAAATGAATTGAGAAGAAAAGAAAGAAACTGAGCGAAAAACGGCACAAGGAACTGACACCTGGAGAGCTTAAAATGATAGAGGAAGAGAAGGATGAGATTAATACAAAAAGGGCAAAATATGGGCAGTTAATATACTGAGAGACTTTCTCTACCAAAACCAAAAGATTTGGATACAAACTCTGCGGTTGTGCTTAATGACACTTGTGAAATTTTTATGACTACGTGAATTTTATGTCTCGGTTCAGGCTGGCGGCAAGTTCAGTTTGGGAAGTTGTCACGACAACGGTAAACTGCTGCTTCATAACCTTTCGATTTTGAGTGAAAAACTTTAATCAAATATTTGCGAATGCCTTTCTTTTATATTGTTGGCAAATAACCATGTTATAAGCGGCATAATCAACTATTAGGTGCGTTAAACGGTTTCCTCACTGAATGTACTAATTTAAGTATTTCAGTTTGTGCTTTGCTGCAGTATTTCAGTTACAGTTATTCCGTGTGTTCTGCTGACGGACTTTCACTTTCACAGGTTACGACTTCCTCAGAGTTAAAAGAAGCCTTTTTAAAGAAAGAAAAAAACTGACATCCATATAAAACCATTTGATTAGAAAAAAAACGTGTAATAATAAAGGCTTTCCCTGGGCCAGTGCACAAAATCAGGCCCTATAAGAGTAACGAGTGGACATACATTAGGTGAATTTTAATAAAGCATCACTGTTGATATGTTCATATATGTAAAAATATATATTCCCATTTTATTAGACATGTCAATAATATTACTTTAAAAAATAGCGCAAAACCTCCTAAACTCCTTCAGACATTATTTTCTCCATTAATTAGATGTTTTGAGAATATTTTTTCTTAGTGTTGGTGTGATTCAGATGACTGCAGAGAGATTAATTTAGTTCCTCTGCTGGAAAACAAAAAACAAAAGTCACTAGTTCTGTTCAGGACTGTCTCGTCCCTAAAAGTACTGTTAGTGTCTGACACTGACTTATTTATTAATGTATTAGCAATGATTAACTGAGTTGTTGTTCTGCTGACAGGCAGGATTGACGTGTTTATATAAAAACATAAATAAATGAATAAATAAGTATAAATCAAATTCATAGCTCCTTTAATGTTACATTTCCTATTGTTGAGTCATATTCAAGACTTTGTGGAGCTGTGAACTGCAGACTCCACTCTGCTCTCAATCATCTATTCAGAGCATTTAAAATAATAAATCCACTAAAACATGGGATTTATATTTGATTATACTGCTCAAAGCAGATGGCCGCCCACCTAGACTCTGGTCCTGCTTGAGGTTTCTTTCTGTTAAAGGGGAGTTTTTCCTTACTGCTGTCGCTGAGTGCTTGCTCATGGGGGAATTGTTGGGTCTCTGTAAATTAAAGAGTACAGTCTAGACCTGCTCTGTGTGAAAAGTGCCCTGAGATGACTTTTGTTGTAATTTGACGATATATAAATAAAATTGAATTGAATAGAATTATAAATTCAACACTGACATGAGGAATCTGAATCGCTGCTGCTCACTTGTTTATAGAGTTGAAATCTAGAATCAGATGTGCAACCAGAGAAATAAAGGACTCAAATCCATCCAATGAACTCAGCCTTCAAAGCATTTCATCATCTCCAGTGATTATTACAGTAACTTTGATATTATGATCATTTTCACATGAAAAGCAAGTCAGGTTTTTACTATGATGTGTGCAGCTCTGCGGTGTAACTTCCAGAAACAAATGATTTTGATCTATCAGTGTGGTTTTAGGACCAAGTGTTTTTTGCATCTCTGTACCGATTAAGACTATTATAACAGCATGGTTATTGTAGTCTGTATATTGATCAACATTTAATATTTTAACATTTAAGATATATCCATTTTAAAACACATTTGAAGCACATTTGATTACTGGATGTAAAAGCTCTTTTAGAGTACGTGTGTGGCCCTTAAAAGGAACTTTGGTTTGTTGTAATGATCAGATGAAGTCTGAACCTCTGAAGCCGTACAGGATGCATTTCTGCCTCTTCAGACCATACACCTTCGGCAGTTGTTTGTCAGGAAATTTGTATAAACACAACAAAAACATTTCTTCCATGGATGGATTACTGAATGGACCTAAAGAGCTCAAGAGGAATCCAGAGCCTCGGTTTGAACAGTTAAAGGAAGAGTTCACAGTTTCCTCGCTGTTCATTCCTCCTGTTCATACTGGCTGTTAAAAGATCAAAGTGATGGAGGCCAAAATCCACAGCATGTAGGTTTGCCTTTATGGTTTTCTACAATCATTTGTATAACAAGCTATGTTATATAGTATGATATGAGAGGATCGTCACATGTCCAGAAAGAATAATACAAATACTACAGCTGAGGGTCTGTTTCCAACCAACAGCAGAATGTTAGCTGTCAGGTTAACCTGCCGAATATCTCAGAAAAAGATACAAAATGGAGGAAAAACAATCAAAAAGGAGGGAAGAGATCAGCCTGCTTTGGAAAAACGAGGTGGGCTGAGCTGCTGAATTTGGCACCGCCCAGCAAAGTCCGCGCCACCAGTCTTCTTTTACGTCCGCAAACACGCTTTAAATGAAGAAGCTCTGACCAGGCGATTCTCATTCGACTTTTGACTCGTCCAAAAGAAAATCAGTGAAAATGAGTGGTAGAGGAAAAGGCGGTAAGGGACTCGGTAAAGGAGGCGCTAAGCGTCACCGTAAAGTCCTCCGTGATAACATCCAGGGAATCACCAAGCCCGCCATCCGTCGTCTGGCTCGCCGTGGCGGTGTGAAGCGTATCTCCGGTCTGATCTACGAGGAGACCCGCGGAGTGTTGAAGGTGTTCCTGGAGAATGTGATCCGTGATGCCGTCACCTACACCGAGCATGCCAAGAGGAAGACCGTGACCGCCATGGATGTGGTTTATGCTCTGAAGAGGCAGGGACGCACTCTGTACGGCTTCGGAGGTTAAATCTGATCCTGACCTGCTGATCTCCAAACACAAAGGCTCTTTTAAGAGCCACCCACCTCCTCTTAAGAGCTGTCCTGTTGTGCGATAAATTATGTTAGAATATATTAGTGTAAATGAAAATATGAGATGGTCTGTATATTGACTTATCTAAACGCTTGCTGCAGTGTTCAAGCTAATCACTATTTAATAATTCTTCAAACATTAAATAATTTCTGTTATGACAACCAAACTGTGTCAACACCCTTAAAAAAAAAACAAACAAAACTGAGGTGTCGTGCGATGATAAATGGGGTTAGAAAGAAGTTCTATTGCACACATTTATATTCAATTTTACATTCAATGTATGTAATGCTTTTTTTTTTTTTTTTGTCAAGAAACAAAGAAGAAAAATTGGAGCGCTATACTAACTGACTAACTGAAATCTTAAACAATGGATTGTATTTTGTAACTTCAGGATAAGTAAATAATCCGACATCCATGTTGTGGAATAAAAGCGAACATATTGAAAAAGATTAATTACCTCAAAAATTGTGTGAAAGTACAACACTAATGCATATACTTAAATGTAGCTACTCTCTATCACTGAGAATGGGGCTAGAAGTCATATATAAAAGTCATATATCAGTATATTATACATTAACATAAACACACAAGCTAGTCGGTGTATAAAATGATTTGAACAACACTTCCTGAAACTTGTGTTAAAAGCTCCAGCTCACAATAAAGATAAGACATATTTTATAAGCATTAATGGTTATTATTAGACTGAAGGAATCACTGTTAGTCTTCTTGTGGAGCAGAGAAACATGATCTTCATGTGTCAGTTGGGTCCAAAATGGGAGAATCAATAAAATTCATCTAACATTATTTTTGAAAAGTATTATTATTTCAGAGGGAATAGCACCAAAAATTGTGGATTATAGACTGATGAAATAAATCCATGGATCTTTTAATGTTTTATCATAGATCAGTAAAACATATCAGCTTGTGGAATGCTAAATCTAAATACAATATGTTTATTTCACTATAGTTAAGGATTTTTGGACAGTATATTATATTATAAACAATGGAGACTCTTCAGATGAGGTGGGCGACTAAGTAAAAAGGCGGTCAGATTGTTCATCAAAGTTTGAGCGGTGTTTTATGTTGCGCATGCTCAGTCTCACTCACAAGAATTCAACCAATCCTGTGTGAGCAACAGCGCAGTGAAATTTGCATCAGATGGATACATAGAGACCGTTTGGCCCTGTGAGAGTTATTCGTTTGAGAAAATCCAGCGAACTAACCATGCCTGATCCAGTTAAGGCCCCGAAAAAAGGCTCCAAGAAGGCCGTGTCTAAAGCCACCAAGACCGGCAAGAAGAAGAGAAAGACCAGGAAGGAGAGCTACGCCATCTACGTGTACAAGGTGCTGAAGCAGGTCCACCCCGACACCGGCATCTCCTCCAAGGCCATGGGCATCATGAACTCCTTTGTTGGGGACATCTTCGAGCGCATCGCCGGTGAGGCTTCCCGCCTTGCTCACTACAACAAGCGCTCCACCATCACCTCCAGGGAGATCCAGACCGCCGTCCGCCTGCTGCTGCCCGGTGAGCTGGCCAAACACGCCGTGTCTGAGGGCACCAAGGCTGTCACCAAGTACACCAGCTCCAAGTAAATCTGCTGTTTGTACCAACAACTCAAAGGTCCTTTTCAGGACCACCCACACCTTCACCTGAGAGCTTTATTCCTTCATAATGTTTGTTCAGTGTCTTTGACTTTAGGCTACATCATTACTGTCATACTAAACAAAACAGTTGAACGAATGAATCGTATTTCTATATAAAGCATTAACAGTATTTCTCAGTACAAGTATTGTCTGTTAGGAAGGTCATTGAGAGTCTCGACCTTAGATCATATAACTTAATAATACAATATGAACTAATGTGTTTGGTTCAGACTGAGCATGTAGCCACATCCACAGCTGACCTGCACAGTCAAATGATGTCATGACAAAGATACAAGCTGGAAAGTATTTTGATGAGGCCATACAGGTCATATCAGGCTCAAGTCCAGGTAGCAGCTTCTGTCGGATAGAAAAAGTATCTGGAAAATGACACTTTGATGTGTGAGTTTTCAAAATAACTTGAAAGAACAAGAGGAGCAGTCCGGAAAATCAAACATATCAAATAGTCGTTATGTCAACATTATTGTGTCTAACCCTTGTGCTTGTGTTTCTGTGGATGTTAATGATCAGAGAAATGTTTTAAACAATACAAAACGATAGAAAAGTAACTTACAAAACAAGAAAGGGAATAAAAACGGAGGCAAAGAAACCAGAAACAAGACATGAACATACTGTAGAAATAAAAAGGAGCAAGGGATAATTAAATATATTAAATAGAAACATACAAGCAACAAGATAAAATATATTTTGACATAAATATACAATGTTTTTTGTTCATTGTTGAGATAGATTTAAAAAAAAAAAAAAAGAACATGAACCTTTATTGTTGAAATATTTAAAGGTGTATGAAGATGGGTGTGTGGATCTGAAACAAAGGTAAAAGGAATATATAGCATGTGAAACAACGGCAAATAATACTGCTATGCACATTATTGAGGAAATGATCACTGATTCAACTTCAATGCCAAAGTGATGAAAAATAGCAAAGAGTAGTTTAATCACTATCAATCAAAGTTATATAATAATTAGGGATACAGGATAATGGATTTTTTGTCGATATCCGATATGCCGATATTTCCAACTCATTGTGGCCGATTGCCGATACCAATATATGCACATATTTTTTTCCAGGTGGTTGAGGAGACAATTATGCATGTAAGCTTAGATTGTACTTAGTATGATCAAGAAAGACAATATATGAAGGAAGAATTTAGGAAGACTGGATTCAGGAGCTCAGCATTAAAACTTTAATGAATATGCCAAGTGGGTGGAGCAGTAGTTTTTTTCTTTGAGCTCATTAGACAGACAGGATTAATGTGTAGGATTTAATCTCTGGTCCACACTCCAGAGCAGAAGGTGGCGGTAATGCACCTTATACGCTGGTTGCCAACCGCCGTTATAAACCAAAAAAAAAGAAGATGAAGTTTCAAACAGAGTGGTACACCCTGTCAGCTGAAGGATTTCTTATCTGAGCAGCCGACCACCACAGCACCTCGATGGACTGTTTCACCCTGATGGTCCCGGTGCATCCTCCGCAGGCTCCACTTCACCCAGCTGCCTGTCAGACCCGCTGCTCCTTCCCACTTTAACCCGAATAACAAATCGGGGCTCGGTGGTCCAATTGGATCCACATGGAGAGCCGGGGCTAACGTTAGCTGGGAGGCTAGCGGAGTGTTAGCCACAGCATGACCGGAGGGAAGCACAGCCAGCTAGCTTTTGCTAGCCTCCCAACTAACGTTAGCTTTGGCTCTCTATGTGGACCCCCAAGTCCTGGTTTGTTAATCGGTTTAAAGTGGGAAGAAGCAGCGGGTCTGACTGACAGGCAGCTTGAGTGAAGTGGAGCCTGCGGAGGAAGCACCGGGACCGTCAGGGTGACACAGTCAGGCGGTGGAGGAGATGGCGACATATTGGCCTCTCATAATCGCCATAATTCGCCGATGCCGATATTTCATTTTAGAGCTTTTATCGGCCGATACCAATGACGTGCCGATAATATCGTGCATCCCTAATAATAATGTAAATTATCTTCCATTATTACTATGCACAGCATAAAGAGAAATTGAGATGCATAATAACTGTGAGCTCTAACAGTAGATTTTACAAGAATATGATATTTAACTTTACTAATAAAGATAACATGCACACCAAGGCTTTATTGGTAACACTTGCATCTCATACAGCTCCTTGTCTCACCATTCACCACACATCATAATAGTTTAGTACAATCATGGCTACCAAAGGCTCAGCTACATGTCTTCCTGCAGTGAACATCACAACAGGATAACAACTGAAATCTGAAAACCGATGCAGGACACAAGATGGCGCCTTCATCCTGCTAACCAGGGATTTAGTGGAGGTCTTCTGCTCTAAACATGAACTCTGTACTTTGTGGTGTTTCAGGAGGAAAACTGCCTCAAATAAACTCTCATATTAGTTTCACATTTTCTCCAGAAACTTTAAATGAGATTCTGAAATGAAGACAAAAGAAAATACTGTTTATTTTTGAAAATGAACTGCTTTATTTATTCTGTAAAGCTTCAATTTGTTCACACATCCAATCAGTAAAGTCTGTTAAATGACTCTTGTTCAATGATTTCATATTCAGATTCACTTCATCCACACACTCAGTTTAACCCAGAATGTCAGCTATGTACAAAAAAAAGAGAATGATCTCTTTATTGATTATTATCATGATAATTACAGTTTCATATCACATGGCTTTATACATTTACAAAGTGATGAATGGTCTGGTGTTTTCTCTGTTTAAGATGCTGAAGTGGAAGAGAAACAACAGCACACAAATACATCAATACAAACATGAAAGTAAAATTTAGAACAAAGAGAATTTTACATTTTCATCTGAAGAAATGTCAGTAAAGGTAAAAAATATTGTTATGAGCAGTGTTAGTCTCCATTGCTAAAAACATAGGAAAAAATGAGATTTAAAGAAAATCAAAACATCAACGGAACATCAAATGAAAAGAATCCCGGTTTGATTGACAGCTGATCTCTGTGCAGTTCAGAAACACCACAGCAATGACCTCTCAGAAAAAATAGAGACAAACAAAATGAAGAATTACAACAGAATCTGACACATTAAGTCTAAAATGATTTCTGTCTATTTGAGTTTACAGAATTCAGCTGTGTCTCCAATATAATTAAACCAAAGTCCAGCATAGAGAGGCTGAGTGAATGTGGTCTGGACTCTGTGGAGGAGGGTCATGGTTTTAGAGACGCTGTAGAAGGACAGAATACCTGCTCTGTGATCCAGATACACTCCTACTCTGGAGGAACGAGGACCTGAGACTGAAGTTGAGACATTGTTGAACACAAAATTATAACCGTTAGTGTAACAATCTAAAGCCCAAGATTTGTCATTGTGTCCACATTTTGATTCATCTCCTGTTCTGCTGATATTCTTGTATGCGACTGCTACATAAACTTGTTCACCTCTCAACTCCACCTCCCAGTAACAACATCCAGTCAGACTCTCTCTACTCAGGACCTGACACCATCGAGTGAATCTGTCTGGGTGACTAGAATAAGATTGTAGACCTGTTGGCATTGCTTTTCTGTTCCCCTCAGATAATAACAGATTTGTGAATGCTGTGTTTGGATCCATTGTGATTTCACATGAATATTTTAAGAACTCAGCTCTGGTCTTTGGCTCTGGTTGTGACAGACTCATTGTCAGTGAGATGTTTGTCCATTTCTCCCTCAGGATGTCCTGTAGTTTATCCCTGAGTTCTGACACAGCTGCTGTCACATCCTCAAAGTAGTTCAGAGGACGGATATTGATGCTGGATGAGTCTGTAGGTTCACTGAGTTGTGACAGTGAGGGGTAGTTGTGTAGAAACTGGTTGTGATCCTCTGTGTGTGAGAGCTGCTTCAGTTCAGCGTCTTTCCTCTTCAGCTCAGTGATCTCCTGCTCCAGCTTCTCCTGAAGCTCTTTGACTCGACTCACTTCAGTTTCCTGCTGGGATCTGATCTGCTGCTTCACATCAGAGCTTCTTTTCTGGATGAGACGGATCAGCTCAGTGAAGATCTTCTCACTGTCCTCCACTGCTTTATCAGCAGAGCGACTGACGGCCTCCACCTCCTGTTGAAGCAGCTTCACATCTTTCTCTCTGTCCTGGATTCTCTGCTGGATGTTTTGTCGACTCACCTCGAGCTCTCTCTGCCTCTCAGTCCTTTCTACTGCGGCTGAGACTATGTTGTGGCCTTTATGTTCATCTAAAGAGCAGAGATAACAGATACTCTGCTGATCAGTACGGCAGAACATCTTCATCACCTCACCATGATGACAGCAGATGTTCTCCTGGAGCTTCTTGGAGGGGTCGACCAGCTTGTGTTTTTCAAATGCAACGGATTCATAATGAGGTTGGAGGTGTTTCTCACAATAAGAAACCAGACACACCAGACAGGACTTGAGAGCTTTCATCTTCCTCCCAGTGCAGACATCACAGGCCACATCTTCAGGTCCAGCATAGCAGTGATCAGCAGGAGCAGATTGGAGTCCAGTCTTCTTCAGCTCCTCCACTAAATCTGCTAACATGGTGTTTTTCACCAGGACAGGCCTCGGTGTGAAGGTCTGTCTGCACTGGGGGCAGATGTGGATTTTCTTTTTATCTTCTCCATCCCAGAAACCTTTAATACAGCTCATGCAGTAGCTGTGTCCACAGGGAATAGCCACCGGATCCTTCAGTAGATTCAGACAAATTGAACAGCAGAATTTTGCTCCGTTCATCTGAGCACCTTGCTGCGCCATTTCACTTCTCAGCGGAAATGACTATCAGAGTTTCACTTTCTGAGAGGTGAAACTAGTTTGAGCTTTGATCTAAACAGCATGTGTTTCTGCAGTAAATGGAGGCTGCAGCTCTTTTACATATTGGTTACAACCATCTTCAAACTGTAGATCTGAAGGGGAGGGAACAAGGACATATATAGACAGACTGGAGCTTGTTGTGTTTGAGAGCAGGAAGAAGAGGGAGGAGTTATCAAGCTATGATTCATTCCAGGAAGAAGAGCACTTTATTTACAATGAAGATCATGTCTCATTTGAAAACACTGGTCACCTGCTTTCTGGTGGCAAAGTAATCTTGGGAATTTGGGAGAGATCTACAGATGGCTCCTCAATTCTCTGAATTCCTGTATTTTCCTAAAATCCAGCTCAATTAAACTTTTCTTAAATAAAACATTTTAAACAACATGAAGACATCAAACACTGTTGTAAAATAATAAAATTCCCGACATGTGACCAAATAATATTTGGTCTAAGACCTTTTAGCATTTTAAATTCTGAACTGTTTTAAGATAATTAAATAGAAGCTTCTGTTTCTGCAGATCCAACCCAGTCAGGGAACAGCCTCCAAGCATATCCTAGGGAAGACAGGCAAACTTTCCTCCCAGACATGCTCCGGGGATCAGCACTGCTCCATCAGACTGGGATTGTTCACTGTGGTCCTGACTGTTTTTCTTTTACTATTTCTACTATCTTTTTATGTAGTTCACTATTTTCATTTTAAGAGGTTAGGTGGGATGTCCAGAAAATAGCTAAAGTTTACTGATTTCTTTCCTCCCTTTCACTCTCACTCCTCTCAGCTCTCCTCCATGCTGCATTGTCAGTTTTCCCCTTTTTCAGAGCTCACAGGTGTGTCTCATTTATCTCCTCTCCCTCTCCTGCACCACTCCCTTTCCTTGTACTTCTAGGATACAAAGGGCTGTACTGCTCTATCCCCTCATCCCCTTTTCTGCCACACCCTTCCCCCCTTGACAAGACCATGCTTTCTGGTAGCTCAGTGATTTGCATATTTTCCATTAGATTACAAATCTAAAACCCTAAGAAATCATCTTCTTCTGAGCTTTCCTGTAGCAGGTCTATTTTATGTTTTTCCATGTGCTCCAGGTCCTCTGCACTAAGGTAGAAACGTTTAAGGTTGCAGACATGCACTGTCCTTACATCCAGACCTGTATCCTCCAAAACAACTTGGTAGTTTAGGGGTCCAAGTTGTTGAACCACATGATAGGTACCGTTCCACTTTTTGGCCGGCAGGTGTTACCCCCGTGGTTTCTTGAACAGCAGAGTTCATGGCAATACATTTTAAAGTACATTTTAAAGCGTGTCCACTTAGAGGGTTTTCATGATAGCTCACAAGTATCTGTTGAACTAGACTATACGGGGAATGTAGAGCCTATAGTGGAACTGGTTTTCTTACTTTTTGGTTTGGTGATATACTCTGTCTTCCAGGATGACAAAATTCTGTGTCCATTTTTTATCTCCTTCAGCTAGCTGTTTAATAATTTGCTCTACGTTATGGTCTTTATGTTGTTGGAGACAGGAATATTCCCATCCATATTTTTAGAGAACAGGCAACATCTAACATTAGAGTGAATTCTTGAAAGGGCATCAAGAGCACTGTTTAATTTTCCCTTCCGGTATTCCACGATGAAGTTGAACCGTTGAACAAGTCAAGCGACTTGTGGTTTTTGTTGATGGGAGAACCCACTTTAAGGAAGAGTGATCTGTAATGACAGTGAATAGCTTTGTTTCGAGGTAGTGTTGCCATTTTTCTAGTGCCCCAATGACTACAAGGCACTCTTTTTCTGTTATCAAGTAATTCCTTTCAGCTTGGTTTAGGGTTTTACTTGCATAGGCAAGAACATCTTCAGTTCCATTGTCCGTTCTCTGAGTAAGCACAGCTCCCAGACCTGTATCACTCGCATCAGTATAGACTAAGAAGGGAAGGTTTGGATTTGGGTGACCCAGGACAAGTGGAGAGCTCAAACTAAACTTCAACTGATCAAAGGCATGCTCACAGGTTTGGCTCCAGATGAAAGGTCTTCCTTTCTTTTTTAGGTCATTTAAGGGCTGAGCAACTTTTGAGAAGTCTGGCACAAATTTGTGACACCAGCCCGCCAGCCACAAGAACTGCTGAACTTCCTCGAGATTTGTTGGCACTGGATAGGACCGAATTGACTCAACTTTGTCAGGATCTGCACTGACCCCTTTCCCTGAGACAATGTGTCCAAGAAATCGGATTTCTTCCAGACAGAATCTAGACTTCTTGAGGTTAACAGTCAGATTGGCCTTGCAGAGACGATCCATGACAGTCTGCAGACTGTCTCCATTAGCCTTTGGAAGGTGGCTGGTGCATTCTTGAGTCCAAAGGGCATAGCATTGAAATGATATAATCCACAGTGAATAATAAATGCCATTTTTGCTTTGCTGGCTGGATCCATGGGCACTTGCCAGTATCCATTATTTAAAACAATGGTGGAAAAAACTGTTGCTCCAGAAAAGGATTCAAGGATTTCATTAATGTTTGGGAGAGGGTATGCATTGATTTCAGTGATAGCATTGACTTTCCAAAAATCTACACAGAATTTATGACCCCCATCTTTCTTTGGTGGTAGAACTACAGGAGATGCCCATCCTGAATGGGAGGGTTCAACAACACCAGCAGCAAGCATCTCTCCCAGTTGTTCTTCCACAAAGGGCTTGCTTAACAGGTGACATCCAATATGGCCTTTGTTTGATTAGCACACAGTTCGTGGTATAGATGTGTGCTGTGTTATGACCCCTCCCTTTCTGCCCGCAGTGGTTTACCTGGCCACTTTCTGCAGGAGTCGGCAGTCAGTGAGGGTCGTTAAGGTAATGCAGGGACACCTGGATAGGTCTCCACCAAGGCTATAAATACCACTCTCATCCATTGTCTCTCTCTCTCCCCTAAGATCCACATCTCTCCTGGTTTTGGTTTGTTTTGGTATTTTTCTTTTGCGTTCAACAGAAACATATACACATCTCACTCATCCACACACTACATACACAACTGATGCAGTTACTCTCCACACCTCATGCCTTTTGTATATAGTTATGTTTGTTTTAATTTCAAATAAAACAAATAATTGGCACCTGAACCTGACTTGCTACCCCTCTCTGTCACATTCATTGAGCCGGTTTGTGACAGCTGCAAAACATCGTTTTTTTCAGGCTGATTAGTACAGACGTGGGTTAGACTCAAGGACATATCCTAACTGTTTCTTGTCTCTATCTTGCAGATGAGCATCATGCACCACAACATCAATGTAATCTTTCACTCCCATTTGCACAGGCTCCAAAGGGAGGATGGGAGGTGGAACGGAGCTGATTAGTGAAAGATTCAGAACTGGTAAAAGAAAGAGAATGGCTGACAGTGGCTTCTCTCATACATGTGGGTTCTGGAGGATCACAGCCCACCACTGAAGTGACGGATTTCCGGAAATTCAACTGGATTTCCCTTTGTCATTTGGATTTTTATTTTTTCTCCAGGTTCTCTTTTCTGTGGGAAGTGGGCACTACCCGGCTGGAATAGATAAGTAACAGAGGGGTTGGACTTAAAGTTATATTCTTTATCAGCCATATTGATTATCATTCCAACACTAGAAATGAAATTTAGGCCAAGAACAATGCTATAGGCTAGAGCTTTTGGTCCCAACACAGCTACAAGTAGAGTGGACACTTTCCCTTGAAGATCCAAGGAGAGGTTTCCCCATCTAATGTGAGTAGCTGCCTCACCATCGGCCAGATACAAGGGACCTTCTGTCCATTGTTGGTCATCCTTTGACCCCTTCAATTCCATCCAGAGGTATGAATGAGAATGTAACTGGCTCCTGTGTCAACTATGGCTTTCCCACACCCTGTACCTATGGAAATTGGTACAATTAGTTGTTGGGGACTAGAGGAGGTACCAAGTGGATGGCTAACAGTCTCTGTGTTTGCATCATTTGATGTTCCCTGCACTCGTTGAAGTGTCTGCTTACCAGATTTTTTAGATTTTACTAGTGACACAGAACCATTTCTGGGCAGCCCCTTTGATTTTTGTATCCATGGCGGTTGCTTGGGTACCCGCTGCCCGTGAGGATTAGTGGAAGTGTCAGGGGAACTGTAATGTGGGCAGGAACCAGGAGGGTGGTTTCCTTTGCATCTCCAGCACAAAACAGGGGGTCTGGCCTTTTCAACAAGTTGACCTGGGTTTGTATTTTTAAGAAAGGGGTTAGTATTTTTAACACCCATTCTCAAATTGTATGTAAGCTGCTATTCATGGTCTTTTACTAGTTGGCCAAGGCACACTAAATCTTCAACACTGTCTACTTGACCCCTGAGCTGACTAGCCAAAAGAGGTTTGATGTTTTTCAGAATCATTTTGATGATGTTTGCTTCTGTGAGAGAGGGTTTCCATCTTTTACAGAGAGCTCTATACGAGAAAGCAAAGTCAATGATGGTTGCATTTGTGTGTTGTTTTCTGGTTCGCACCCCTTCAGCTAACTCATCCTCATAATCTTCTGCAAGGAAAGCTGCTACAAAAACAGTTTCAAACTCACTCCAGGTAGTTACCTTTGATCAAGCTATTCCCCACCAGTCGCAAGCAGTTCCCTGGAGTACAGCTCTGAAAGTGGCAAGAATATCCACATCAGATAAGGGATGAAGGGCAAGAAAGTCATGGCATTTTGACAAATAGCTGAGAGGGTCAGGATCATCAGTAGGTCTTCCGTATGTAGGAAAAGTTAACTTGATATGATCACTTTTTATTACAGCTTGGGTTGTAGCTGCAAGTGGTGATGGTTTGTCCCCTGAAAAAGGGCTAGAGCTTGAAGGAGGAGAGGTAGATTTAGCTTCCACCATAAGAAATTCAAGTTTTTTTTGTCCAGCAAGGCAGTTTTCTGTCCAAGAGTTGTGGTCAATTTTGTTATTTCAGTGCTATTTTGTTCAACTGTTTGGAATATCTGGTGGTTACTTTCTTGAGCATCTGTGTGAAAACATTAGAGCTCTTTAAAGTTCCACTTGAAGTTGCTCCACCATAATGCAGATTTCCGACAGAAGGGAGGTTTCAGAATTTTTCAGTTCCTCTTCCACCACCATTTTGATTCCCTTCACTATCTTATCCATTTCAGTTTCCATACTTTCCTTATGAGATAAAATCTTTGACATCAGTTGGCGATGATTTGCACTGATTTGATCTGCAAGAGCTGGAAAGTATTTACTAGAGGAAGTCTGACTCTCTTTGACACCCTCGTTCAGCTCTTTTTTTGGACCTTGTGCTTCTATTGCTTTATGTATTCGGTCCCAACCATCCGAGGTCTTTGCTGCAATTTTATTTAAATCAGGGGCTGGAGTAGGGATTACTCCTGGAAGTTCACATTGGGACTGAAACATTGAATACGGGGAGGAAGCAGTAAGAGTTAAGGGACCTCCTCCTGGATCAGGCAAGGTCTTCACGGCTTCTGTTTCCCAAGCAGGGGACTGATTGACCGATTGTGAATTTCCCAGGTGAGGAAAAAAGATGGAATGGCCATGGGCATCATGTGTCCCTACTTGAGGCAAATATGGTGTGGGGAAGTACGGCTGTAAGTGTGCACTAAAAGCACTGCCTGCACCATAAGTTCTTGCAGGGGTTTGGATATCAGGAGCTTCTATGTCAAGGGAAATTGATGGTGACACAGGCATGGGCTGCTGATTAGACATGATGTGACGTGTGAGTAATGAATGAAGTTACAGGTGAAATAATCACATAGTAGCATCAAAAGTCATTCAGCACAACAATCAAAATTTTACCACAAAAGCAAGCCCCAGCAGTACGCAAAACATTTCAACATTGCAGACCATATTTAAAGTAGTGTCACCTCAAAATCCAACAAAGATAATCAATACAAAGAAGCAATGAGGTAGCAGCTTTAACTCTTTCACTTAACTCAATATTCAATTTTATGTTTGGGCCCCACATTAGGTGCCACTTCTGTAGTGTAGGGTACTGAAATAGTTACTTACAATGCAAATTGTTGGCTGGCTGGCTGCGATGTCACTACTGCTGTGATCTGGCCTTGTTGACATATGAATCTGGACAGCTGAAGAATGTGTGACCAGTTACACCACACAAAGTAACCGTAATCATGAGTGGACGCGGTAAAACCGGAGGCAAAGCCCGCGCTAAGGCAAAGACCCGCTCCTCTTGTGCCGGGCTCCAGTTCCCAGTCGGCCGTGTTCACAGGCTGCTGCGCAAAGGCAACGAGTCTTAAAACCACACAGCTACTCGTTGATTATCCCTTACTGAATGTACTAATTAAAATATATATACATCCATATTCTGTCTGTGGGAGTGTGATAAAAAGTGCATTATTACACTAATTGAAGAAAATAACTATGGTTCAGTTTTGCTTTGCTGCAGTATTTCAGTTACAGTTATTTTGTCTGTTCTACTGACGGACTTTCACTGACATTCAGGTTACGACTTCTTCAGAGTTAAAAGAAGCCTTTTTACAGAGAAAAAAAATGGCATTGACATCCATATAAAACCTTTTGATTAGAAAAAACGTGTAATATCAAAAGCTTTCTTGGGGCCAGTGCAAAAAATAACATATGGGCCTCAGGCCCTATGAGATTAAACAGGGGACATACATTAAGTGAATTTTAATAAAGCAGCACTGTTGATATGTCAGTATATGTCAAAATATATTTTCCCCTTTTGTTAAACATGTAAATAATATATATTATATTTTAGAAAATGGGGCAAAGCCTCAAAAACCCCTTCAAACCTTATTTTGCCAATTAATTGTTGAATGTTTTGAGAATATTTTTTCTTAGTGTTGGTGTGATTCAGACGACTGTAGAGAGATTAATTTAGTTCCTCTGCTGGAAAACAAAAAACAAAAGTCACTAGTTCTGTTCAGGACTGTCTCGTCCCTAAAAGTACTGTTAGTGTCTGACACTGACTTATTTATTAATGTATTAGCAATGATTAACTGAGTTGTTGTTCTGCTGACAGGCAGGATTAACAGGTTCATATAAAAACATAAATGGAATCAATAAATAAGTATAAATGAAATTCATAACTCCTTTAATGTTACATTTCCTATTGTTGAGTCATATTCAAGACTTTGTGGAACTGTGAACTGCATAGACTCCATTCCGCTCCCCATCATCTAAACAGATCATTTAAAATAATAAATCCACTAAAACATGGGATTTATGTTTGATTATACTGCTCAAAGCAGATGGCCGCCCACCTAGACTCTGGTCCTGCTTGAGGTTTCTTTCTGTTAAAGGGGAGTTTTTCCTTACTGCTGTCGCCGAGTGCTTGCTCATGGGGGAATTGTTGGGTCTCTGTAAATTAAAGAGTGCAGTCTAGACCTGCTCTGTGTGAAAGGTGCCCTTAGATGACTTTTGTTGTAATTTGACAATATATAAATAAAATTGAATTGAATTGAATTACAAATTCAACATTGACATGAGGAACCTAAATCACTGCTGCTCACTTGTTTATAGTGTTGAAATCTAGAATCAGATGTGCAACCAGAGAAATAAAGGACTCAAATCCATCCGATGAACTCAGCCTTCAAAGCATTTCATCATCTCCAGTGATTATTACAATAACTTTGATATTATGATCATTTTCACATGAAAAGCAAGTCAGGTTTTTACTATGATGTGTGCAGCTCTGCGGTGTAACTTCCAGAAACAAATTATTTTGATCTATCAGTGTGGTTTTAGGACCAAATGTTATTTTGTGTCTCTGTATCAATAGACTAATATAACAACATGGTTATTGTAGTCTGTATATTTATCAGCATTTAACATTTTAACATTTAAGATATATCCATTTTAAAACACATTTGAAGCACATTTGATTACTGGATGTAAAAGCTCTTTTAGAGTAAGTGTACGGCCCTTAAAAGGAACTTTGGTTTGTTGTAATGATCAGATGAAGTTAACCTCTGAAGCCGTACAGGATGCATCTCTGCCTCTTCAGACCATACACCTTTGGTAGTTGTTTGTCAGGAAATTGACACAAAAGCATTTCTTCAATAAACACCATGGATGGATTACTGAATGGACCTAAAGAGCTCAAGAGGAATCCAGAGCCTCTGTTTGAACAGTTAAAGGAAGAGTTCACGGTTTCCTCGCTGTTCATTCCTCCTGTTCATACTGGCTGTTAAAAGATCAAAATGATGGAGGCCAAAATCCACAGCATGTAGGTTTGCCTTTATGGTTTTCTACAATCATTTGTATAGCAAACTATATTATATAGTATGATATGAGAGGATCGTCACATTCAGCTTCCTTTCATGTCCAGCAAGAACAATACAAATACTACAGCTGAGGGTCTGTTTCCAACCAACAGCAGAATGTTAACTGTCAGGTTAACCTGCCGAATATCTCAGAAAAAGATACAAAATGGAGGAAAAAACAACGAAAAAGGAAGGAAGAGGTCAGTCTGCTTTGGAAAAACTAGGTGGGCTGAGCTGCTGAATTTGGCACCGCCCAGCAAAAAAAAAAAAATCCGCGCCACCAGTCCTCTTTTACGTCCGCAGACAGGCTTTAAATAGAGAAGTTCTAACTAGATGCATCACATTCGACTTTTAGCGTATCTAAAAGAAGGCTTGTGAAAATGAGTGGTAGAGGCAAAGGCGGTAAGGGACTCGGTAAAGGAGGCGCTAAGCGTCACCGTAAAGTCCTCCGTGATAACATCCAGGGAATCACCAAGCCCGCCATCCGCCGTCTGGCTCGCCGTGGCGGTGTGAAGCGTATCTCCGGTCTGATCTACGAAGAGACCCGCGGAGTGTTGAAGGTGTTCCTGGAGAATGTGATCCGTGATGCCGTCACCTACACCGAGCATGCCAAGAGGAAGACCGTGACCGCCATGGATGTGGTTTATGCTCTGAAGAGGCAGGGACGCACTCTGTACGGCTTCGGAGGTTAAACGTGATCCTGACCTACTGATCTCAAAACACAAAGGCTCTTTTAAGAGCCACCCACCTCCTCTCAAGAGCTGTCCTTTTGTGTGATAGGTTATACATTGACATATTACTGTAAATGAAACCACATAATGGTCTCTATTATTTGAACATTTACTGCAACTTGTGTTCAAGCTCACTGTAAAGGGGAGATACAGTATATAAGCAGTAGAGGCTTAATTAGTTTATCTAATTGCCAATGCCTGAAAATTATAGGTATTTTTTTTTTTTTTTTTCTTAGATGAAGTTCTGATAACACCCTCTTATACTAAATGGGGATAGAAAGAAGTTCTATTGCACACATTTATATTCAGTTTTACACTTGTATGTAATGCTTCTTTTATCAAGAAAAAGAAAAATTGAAGCGTGCACTATACTAATCTCAAACAATGGATTGTATTTCATAACTTCAGGATAAGTAAATAACCTTACATCCATGTTGTGTATAAAATGATTTGAACAACACTTCCTGAAACTTGTGTTAAAAACTCCCAGCTCACAATAAAGATAAGACATATTTTGTAAGTATTAATGGTTATTATTAGACTGAAGGAATCACTGTTAGTCTTCTTGTGGAGCAGAGAAACATGATCTTCATGTGTCAGTTGGGTCCAAAATGGGAGAATCAATAAAATTCATCTAACATTATTTTTGAAAAGTATTATTATTTCAGAGGGAATAGCACCAAAAATTGTGGATTACAGACTGATTAAATAAATCCACGGATCTTTTAATGTTTTATCATAGATCAGTAAAACATATCAGCTTGTGGAATGCTAAACCTAAATACAATATGTTTATTTCACTATAGTTAAGGATTTTTGGACAGTATATTATATTATAAACAGTGGAGACTCTTCAGATGAGGTGGGCAGCTCTCTAAGTAAAAAGGCGGTCAGATTGTTCATCAAAGGTTGGGCGGTGTTTGTGTTGCGCATGCTCAGTCTCACTCACAAGAATTCAACCAATCCTGTATGAGCAACGGCGCAGTAAAGTTTGCATCAGATGGATATATAGAGGCTGTTTGAAGCTGTTGGAGTTATTCGTTTGAGAAAATCCAGCGAACTAACCATGCCTGATCCAGTTAAGGCCCCGAAGAAAGGGTCCAAGAAGGCCGTGTCTAAAGCCACCAAGACCGGCAAGAAGAAGAGAAAGACCAGGAAGGAGAGCTACGCCATCTACGTGTACAAGGTGTTGAAACAGGTCCACCCCGACACCGGCATCTCCTCCAAGGCCATGGGCATCATGAACTCCTTTGTTGGGGACATCTTTGAGCGCATCGCCGGTGAGGCTTCCCGCCTTGCTCACTACAACAAGCGCTCCACCATCACCTCCAGGGAGATCCAGACCGCCGTCCGCCTGCTGCTGCCCGGTGAGCTGGCCAAACACGCCGTGTCTGAGGGCACCAAGGCCGTCACCAAGTACACCAGCTCCAAGTAAATCTGCTGTTTGTACCAACAACTCAAAGGTCCTTTTCAGGACCACCCACACCTTCACCTGAGAGCTTGATTCCCTCAAAATGTGATCAGTTTCTTTGACTTTAGGCTACATCGTGACTGTACTAAACAAAGCACAAACGAATGAATCTTATTTCTATATAAAGCATTACCAGTATTTCTCAGTACAAGTGTTGTCTGTTAGGAAGGTCATTGAGAGGCTTGACTGAATTCTTAAGTGCCAAAAAGTTTAAAATTTCCTATAAATTTGAAACTAATCCTCCCACTGACCCGTGTTTTTTATTTAAGAAGCAAATGTTCCCTTACATATATCAGTTCACATGTTTAATACACAGCTTAGATCATATAACAATAATACAATATAAACTAATGTGTTTGGTTCACAGTGAGCATGCAGTCACAGTAGCCACATCCACAGCTGACCTGCACAGTCAAATGATGTCATGACAAAGATACAAGCTGGAAAGTATTTTGATGATGAGGCCATACAGGTCATATCAGGCTCAAGTCCAGGCAGCAGCTTCTGTGGGATAGAAAAAGTATCTGGAAAATGACACTTTGATGTGTGAGTTTTCAAAATAACTTGACAGAACAAGAGAAGCAGTCTGGAAAATCAAACATATCAAATAGTCGTTATGTCAACATTATTGTGTCTAACCCTTGTGCTTGTGTTTCTGTGGATGTTAATGACGGAATAAAAACGGAGGCAAAGAAACCAGAAACAAGACATGAACATACTGTAGAAATAAAAAGGAGCAAGGGATAATTAAATATATTAAATAGAAACATACAAGTGACAAGATAAAATATATTTTGACATAAATATACAATGTTTTTTGTTCATCGTTGAGATAAATTAAAAAAAAACAAACTTGAGCCTTTATTGTTGAAATATTTAAAGGTGTATGACGATGAGTGTGTTGTTCTGAGACAAACATAAAATGAATATACAGCACGTGAAACAACAGCAAATAATACTGCTATGCACATTACACATCATAATAGTTTAGTACAATCATGGCTGCCAAAGGCTCAGTGAAGTTTTTACATGTCTTCCTGCAGTGAACATCACAGCAGGTTAACTGAAAACTGAAAATTGATTCAGGACACAGGAGGGCGCCTTCATCCTGCTAACCAGGGATGTAGAGGAGGTTAAAGCTCCTTAACTCAGTTTGTCTACAAATTCAGTTAACAGCATCTTTTTAGGCTGATTAAAAATGTTGATTAGAAAAATGTATCATGTCATACATACTGGTTAATAGTGTGAGACTGATATAAGTCATTAGTTAGTTAGTTAGTTGGTTAGTTAGTAACTGCTTGTCTAAGAAAACTTACAAACAACACAAATCGTCACCAAACATCTATTATGAACTCTTAATAGCTTAAAACTAGAATGAACATGTCAAGTTCTTCTAATTTATATTCTGATTAGACTGAATGCAGTTTTTCATATGTGTATTATCATTATGATAAAATGATTCCTAAATTATTTCTGGACTAGAAAAAGTGGAGTAACTTTACCTGTGATGGTGCAATAAATCAATCACAGTTGTCAGAAACACTAATCATGACAGTTTTAGATGCATTTCTTTGTTGACAATTAAACAAAAATAACAGAAAGTCTTCAGCACAGCAGGCAGTTTTGTGGATTGAGAGATTAAACCACGAACAAAATGAGTCACAAGAAGTTTGAATCAAGTCTGGATTAAAACTTTACAACCCAGAAGCGTCTGACTGTGAGGTGACAGAGCTAAACACTGAACCAACATGACAGCCTCATTCTGAACTTTCATCTTCATGAAAATCAACATAAGAACTAATTAATAAAAACTAATTAAATTACCTCAAGTTTATGATTACATAATATCTGTTGTCTTATGTGTGTCAGAAGTCATCAAAATGTCTTCACATCCAAATTAATCCTCAATATTTCTTCAGTTTTTCAGGCCTGAATACAAAATCCTCTTTATTGACTGAAGGTTCAAATAAAATCTCAGTTTGTTAAAAGCAACAAGTGATAGAAAACTCTGCTCATTTCTCTGTGACAAAACGGTTTTTGTGAAGAAAGTTGAAAGTTGAAAGTGACTGACAAACATTCTTCTGCCTCAAATAAACTCTCATATTAGTTTCACATTTTCTCCAGAAGCTTTAAATGAGATCCTGAAATAAAGACAGAAGAAAATACTCTGTTCATTCTTGAAAGTAAACTGCTTTATTTATTCTGTAAAGCTTCAGATTGTTCACACATCCAATCAGTAAAGTCTGTTAAATGACTCTTGTTCAATGATTTCATGTTCAGATTCACTTCATCCACACAATCAGTTAGTTTAACCCAGAATGTCAGCTATGTACAAGAACATAATAATGATTAATTTATGGATTATTGTCAAGATAATTAGTTTTATAACACATTTCTTTACACATTTACAAAATGATAAGAAAATAAATAAAAGAAGGTCTGGTGTTTTCTCTGTTTAAGATGTTGAAGTGGAAGAGAAACAACATCATACAGATACATCAATACAAGAATCTAACATTTAGAACAAAGACAAGTTTACATTTCATTTCATCTGAAGAAATGTCAGTAAAGGTTAAAAACATCTTCATGAGCAGTGATAACCTCCATGGATAAAAACACAGGAAAAAAGTGACATTTAAAGAAACTCAACAACAACAAAAAAAAAAGAAAACAAAAAAAGGTGTTGACAATTCCAGTTTGATTGACAGCTGATCTCTGTGCAGTTCAGAAACATCACAGCAACGACCTCTCAGAAACAATGGAGACAAACAAAATGAAGAATTACAACAGAATCTGACACATGAAATCTGAAATGACTTCTGTCTATTTGAGTTTACAGAACTCAGCTGTGTCTCCATAAAAATAGCAAAGCCAAAGTCCAGCATAGAGAGGCTGAGTGAATGTGGTCTGGACTCTGTGGAGGAGAGTCATGGTTTCAGAGACGCTGTAGAAGGACAGAATACCTGCTCTGTGATCCAGATACACTCCTAGTCTGGAGGAACGAGGACCTGAGACGGGAGTTGAGACATTGTTGTAAAAACATGAATAACTGTTAATGTAACAATCAAAAGCCCAAGATTTGTCATTGCGTCCAAATCCACATTTATTCCCTGTTCTGCTGATATTCTTGTATGCAACTGCTACACAAACTCCTCTCCCTCTCCACTCCACCTCCCAGTAACAACGTTCAGTCAGACTCGCTCTGCTCAGGACCTGACAACATGTAGTGAATCTATCCGGGTGACTAGAATAAGACTGTTGTTGACTCATGAATGTTGCTTTTCTGTTCTCCTCAGATAATAACAGATATGTGTTTGCTGTGTTTGGATCCAGTGTGATTTCACATGAATATTTTAAGAACTCAGCTCTGGTCTTGGGTTCTGGTTGTGGCAGTAAAACGTCCACATCAGTCACTGCCAGTGAGATGTTTGTCCATTTCTCCCTCAGGATGTCCTGTAGTTGATCTCTGAGCTCTGACACAGCTGCTGTCACATCCTCAAAGTAGCTCAGAGGACGGATATTGATGCTGGATGAGTCTGTAGGTTCACTGAGTTGTGACAGTGAGGGGTAGTTGTGTAGAAACTGGTTGTGATCCTCTGTGTGTGAGAACTGCTTCAGTTCAGCGTCTTTCCTCTTCAGCTCAGTGATCTCCTGCTCCAGCTTCTCCTGAAGCTCTTTGACTCGACTCACTTCAGTTTCCTGCTGGGATCTGATCTGCTGCTTCACATCAGAGCTTCTTTTCTGGATGAGACGGATCAGCTCAGTGAAGATCTTCTCACTGTCCTCCACTGCTTTATCAGCAGAGCGACTGACGGCCTCCACCTCCTGTTGAAGCAGCTTCACATCTTCCTCTCTGTCCTGGATTCTCTGCTGGATGTTTTGTCGACTCACCTCGAGCTCTCTCTGCCTCTCAGTCCTTTCTGCTGCAGCTGAGACTGTGTCGTGGCCTTTATGTTCATCCACAGGGCAGAGATAACAGATACACAGCTGATCAGTACGGCAGAACATCTTCATCACCTCATCATGACGAGAGCAGATGTTCTCCTGGAGCTTCTTGGAGGGGTCGACCAGCTTGTGTTTTTTTAATTGACCTACATTGTAGTGAAGCTGGAGGTGTTTCTCACAGTAAGAGATCAGACACACCAGACAGGACTTGAGGGCTTTCATCTTCCTCCCAGTGCAGACATCACAGGCCACATCTTCAGGTCCAGCATAGCAGTGATCAGCAGGAGCAGCTTGGAGTCCAGTCTTCTTCAGCTCCTCCATTAAATCTGCTAACATGGTGTTTTTCACCAGGACAGGCCTCGGTGTGAAGGTCTGTCTGCACTGAGGGCAGCTGTAGATTTTCTTCTCATTTTCTTCATCCCAGAAACCTTTAATACAGTTCATGCAGTAGCTGTGTCCACAGGGAATAGTCACCGGATCCTTCAGTAGATCCAGACAGATCGAACAGCAGAATTTTTCTCCGTCCAGCTGAGCTCCTTGCTGCGCCATTTCACCTCTCAGTGACAATGACTGTCTGAGTTTCACTTTCTGAGAAGTGAAACTAGTTTGAGCCCTGATCTAAACAGCATGTGTTTCTGCAGTGAATGGAGGCTGCAGCTCTTTTACATGTTGGTTACACCCATCTTCAAACTGTAGATCTGAAGGGGAGGGAACAAGGAAATATGTGGACAGAGTGGAGCTTGTTGTGTTTGAGAGCAGGAAGAAGAGGGAGGAGTTATCAAGCTATGATTCATTCCAGGAAGAGGATCAGTTTGAGAGAGATACTGTGTGTTTAACCCTTTATTTACAATGAAGTTTGTGTCTCATTTGAAAACACTCGTCATCTGCTTTTTTGTGGCAAAGTAATCTTGGGACTTTGGGAACGATCTACAGGTGGCTCCTCATTTCTCTGAATTCCTGTATTCTCCTAAAATCCAGCTCAATTCAACCTTTTATTAAATGCAAAATTTAAACACAACGGATAAAGAATGAAGACATCAAACACTGTTGTAAAATAATAAAATTCCCAAAATGTGATAAAAGAGTATTTGGTTTAAGACCTTTTAGCATTTTAAACTCTGAACTGTTTTAAGATAATTAAATAGAAGCCATATTCAAATATTAATTCAAATGTTAGACTTAAAAACAATACAAAAAGACAAAAAATAAGTTATGTTGTTGCAGCTCTGAATCCCACAGGACATGAACTCACAGGATTATTTGGCTCTGCAGTTAAACTGGAGACTGTAATGACTTCTCATCATACCGGTAAAGGATCTAAGTTTAATTAATCAGTGTTTTTTTTACACAAAAGCATCTTTGTAAAGGGAAACTCATAAAAACAACCCAAACACACCATGGTAAACTGAAATTCAGTAGCTGGACCCAATACTGGCAAACAGTCCATATAAAAAAGTTTTTCTTAATTTTGCCCTGAATATATTTTTTAATGTTACCAGAGTAACTCAATAACATCAATCTTAAGAGTTTCACAACAGACGTTATATTATTCTCTCATTGTAAATTATTTTGCTATGTGGGCCTATCTGATTCAGAACAGGTGAATTACCACAGACGTCCGGTCAGAGATGAGAATTTAGTTAACTAGTGCAGTGCCCATTCAAAATGTGCCTGTTCAGAACGGGATGATTTCTCGATACCTAGAGAGAGTTGTGCCTGTCCCCTAAATGCCACTTATGCAGACTATTGGTAGACGCTACGATTTACCGATGCTCTCTAAACGCCTGAGATACAGGCTATCAGTAGACTCTACAATTTATCAGTGTTCCCTGAATGCCTCACCTGCAGGCTATCGTTAGACGCTACAATTTACCGATGTTCCATAAACACCTCACGCGCAGAATATCTGGAGATTAAAATTTTGAGTTGAACTGAAGTTGATCTGATGAACTGTAGAGCCCGTTCAAAATGTGTCTGAGACATCCTGCACTATGTCTTGAAAATACATACAATGTTCCCGTGCATGAGAACGGGAATAGAGCTTAACTTTATAAACTTTTTCAATTCATTCTCTATTTTAATTCTTATCACTAAGGATGTAATCCCATCTCTGACGACAGTGTAGGTTGCAATGGCAGAGTGGCGTTGTCCGTATTGCCGCTCGTTGAATCCACATGCAGAAGAAGAAGCAGAAGCAACCTTGTTTATGAGGTTTATATCAAATGTGATGTAGCTGTAATTGTATCCTATATCCGATATTATCTAACCATCGGTGATTTCTCATTTTTGATGAGTTTTAGATTAGGCCATCCCTGACTTCACTTAAACCTCTACAATCTTTTTCAGTTTTAGCTGCCACTTGGAAATACCATTAATGTGAATATATTGGCGTAATGAACAGTGTGTTGTACTGTGAGACTCTAGCCACAATTAAAGTTTAAGTTAAAATGCATGTTTATGGGGTTACTAGGGCCATGGTTTTTAAAAAGCGTCCAAGTTTGCAGTATGATGGAGACAACATTACCACATTAGAAATGTCTCAACATTCAGCTTAGCATTTGCAGGGACTGATAGCACCAAAACATGATACAAGTTAAATTTGATGCATGAGAAATAAAATAAAATGTTGGTGCACAGACAGCAGAGGAAGCAGTTCTTTAGTGAGAGTGATGTGGCTCTTAAAAGAGCCGTTATTGGTTAGTGGAGCAGAAGACAGTTTAAGCTCTCTCTCCACGGATACGACGGGCCAGCTGGATGTCTTTGGGCATGATGGTGACCCTCTTGGCGTGGATGGCGCACAGGTTGGTGTCCTCGAACAGGCCGACCAGGTAAGCCTCGCTGGCCTCCTGCAGAGCCATGACAGCGGAGCTCTGGAAGCGCAGGTCGGTCTTGAAATCCTGAGCGATTTCTCTGACCAGGCGCTGAAAGGGCAGCTTGCGGATCAGCAGCTCGGTGGATTTCTGGTAGCGACGGATCTCTCTGAGAGCCACGGTACCGGGCCTGTAACGGTGAGGCTTCTTGACGCCGCCGGTGGCCGGGGCGCTCTTACGGGCAGCCTTGGTGGCCAGCTGCTTTCTGGGGGCTTTGCCTCCGGTAGATTTACGGGCGGTCTGCTTGGTTCTTGCCATCTCTTCTTCTTTCTCTAATCAGGAGAAATTAGTAGCGAGAAGAGGAGACACGCTGCTCTTAAAGTGTCGGAGCGGCTGTGTAAGTGTGACGCTGCTTCAGACCTCCGGGTCCTGATTGGTGAGCGGCTCCTCCTGGAGCTCAGCACCGCCTACAGGAGCCCGAACCTCCGCTGCTTATTGGACATGAGTCGTTTGAAAAAGTCCGCCAAAATGAGAGCGGGTCTCCCTCTGCTGCTGTGCTGGAAGCCTCTTTTGTGGTGGGTGGGACATCAGCCCCCCGCCTGCTCCGTCGACATATAAAGGAGGGTTTGGTATGTTTGCGCCACAGTTTCTTTGAGTACAGACTCTAGAAAGTGACCGTAATCATGAGTGGACGCGGCAAAACCGGAGGCAAAGCCCGTGCTAAGGCAAAGACCCGCTCTTCTCGTGCCGGGCTCCAGTTCCCAGTCGGCCGTGTTCACAGGCTGCTGCGCAAAGGCAACTATGCGGAGCGTGTGGGTGCCGGCGCCCCCGTCTACCTGGCGGCTGTGCTGGAGTACCTGACCGCTGAGATCCTGGAGCTGGCTGGAAACGCTGCTCGCGACAACAAGAAGACCAGGATCATCCCCCGTCACCTGCAGCTGGCTGTCCGCAACGACGAGGAGCTCAACAAACTGCTGGGCGGAGTGACCATCGCTCAGGGCGGCGTGCTGCCCAACATCCAGGCTGTCTTGTTGCCCAAGAAGACCGAGAAGCCCGCCAAGAAGTAAATCTGGTGCCTGGCTGACTGCTGGAAACCAAGCAAAGGCTCTTTTAAGAGCCACACACTCCTGATAAAGAACACAGATCCTCATATCTCTGTGATACTGTTGTTAAGACATAAATTATGTTCACAATGTATCAAAGTATTGATGTTCAGTGTTACAATATATGTTAACTGCATTGAAATCATGATGTTGGTTGTGTTGCCATAAAAATATCAGCAATTAATGTTAATGTAAAGAAGATAATATAGTCTATAGTTGTAGAAATCATACTTACCATTTAACAATGATTAATCTATATATTAGCCTGTATGACATCTACACAGTCATAATCATGTTAAACATTTTGAGGGTCTTTGCTGTAAGACACATTAAGAGGAAGCCTTTTTGATTTATCTGTTCATCCAACATATAAATCATAATGCAATTATCATAATGATAATTCATTTACAGTTCTGTCATCCTGAAAAAAAACTGTGACATTCAGTATGACACTGAGTTAACAGAAAATGCAGGATCCAGTGTAACATTTTTCCCCAACTGGTCCACTTGGCCAGTAAATCATAGTTTTATTGGCCCCATAGCCCCTTGTATTTCACTGGCCTGAAAGCCAAAAATGAAAATAACACTTTCTTTCCTTTTTCCCCACATAATTCTGGTGATGTATTCATAATTTGTGAAACACCGATGTTCCCTTTAGATTTGGTAGTTTTCCTTTAGTTATGGATATGTAATGTTGATATATTACACACATATGCAACATATAAAATCAGGCACATATTGGATCAGTATTGTGTATAAATGATGGCAGTTATTCATTGCTGTCAACAGTGTTCTCTTCTATAAAGGTAAAAGCAGAATTCATTTAGGATTGCTTTAAAAATTAGTTTCAGCCTATAACTATAATTATACCTGCATCAACAAGGAATTACATTTCAGTAACCCCTTCAAAACTGTAAAAGCATTTGAAACACACAAGGGCAGATGTGTTTGAAATAACAAACAGAAGAAAAATGTGATTTAAAACAAATTTCCTGCATTTCTACACCTCCTGACCTCTTGGATTAAGTCAAGAAACAGCCACTTGCACTAGTCTGGATTAGATAGATTGAGGGTTCTATGAAAACCAAGAATGCATCAAGAAGTTTATAACTGGGTGGATCGGGACAGGAAATGATTATTAGAAGAATTTCATATTTAATGTTATACAGGAATGAATAATGATAACTTCAAAAGCAGATAATTTTAACCTATATTATCTCAAATCAAGGACTATTTCAATGCACAACTCAGAAGTTTACTTTTGCTCAAAAGGTGCCAGAAAGTAGAGTAGATGAAAAGAAGTTTGGCTTCACAACAGACTATGTTCAAAAAAGCCATATCACAAAGTGAGGCTGCTGTAAAGGCTAGTTTTATTGTGGCAGCAGATATCGCAAAATCAGCCCGGCCCTTCAATGAGGGAGAGTTTGTGAAAAAGTGTATGATGAAAGATTGTGACCTCATGTGCCCAGAGAAAAAGCAAGCATTTTCAAATGTGAGCCTGAGCAGAAACACGGTAGCTGATCGCACATGTGATCTTGCCACCAATCTATATGACCAGCTGATGGAAAAGGGAAAAGATTTCATTGCATTCTCCCTCGCTGTGGATGAGAGCAGCGACACATCTGATACTGCCCAGCTGTCAGTCTTCATCCGTGGAGTGGACTCAAATCTGTGTGTTACGGAGGAACTTTTGGGATTAAAATCAATGCATGGTACAAGGTTCATTGTTATATCTGGAGGAAGATTTTTTCAATAAATATCAATGTTGGCCCGCGACTTTGTCCGAGTTTTAAATTTTGGCCCACTGTGTATTTGAGTTTGACATCCCTGCCTTAGAGTAAACTTGCGCCTCTCATTTAGCCTGATTGAGAAATTAAGAGAATAATTATAAGGAAGCACAGCATGGAGGGGCGAGATGAAAGCAGAGATCATTAAACTGAGCGATGCGTCCTCGTAATTAAAAATAATTCCATCCAAAGTCTGACTGAAACTTAAACTAAAGCAAATTAGTCTGTAGGAGTGTAAATAAGTCACTTTCTACCGCTGAACATTTGAGTGTTTGTTAATTCACACACTTCTGTGAGGAAAAGCTCCTCTCTGTCTGTCTGTCACTGTGCTCAGTCTGCTCTGATCGATCAGCGACGGTTCGACTGAACCAACTCAAAGGGTCCAGAAATCTCTGATTTTTATGACTTGTTTCTGTCAGCTGCTGAAAATAGTAAAATGATCATAGGCTGCTTAAATATGATCACCTGATTGCGGTGACTGCATGATGAGTTTTTTTTTAAAAGACAAAAAGTAGGGTAGCAAAACCATAATTTTGCTCCTGTTAATCGAATAACAGGGATGAATTTGCTCCACTTGTTCTATTGTTCAGGCGACTATGAATATTATTGAGTTGATACCATATTAATAACTGCAGTCATTTATCATTTCAACATATAACCTCCTATAAGAGGAGGTACTGAGAGGAACAAAAGAGCTCCCATTCCCACTAAACTGACTTCATGTCAATAAATATTTATATTCTTTTTTTAACATAAGTACACTTTGTTCAATAAAAAAAAAAATAGCAAGCTGTGTTATAAAGTATGATATGAGAGGATTGTCACATTCAGATTCTTTTCATGAACAATACAAATACTACAGCTGAGGGTCTGTTTCCAACCAACAGCAGAATGTTAGCTGTCACGTTAACCTGCCAAATATCTCAGAAAAAGATACAAAATGGAGCAAAAACAATCAAAAAGGAGGGAAGACGCCAATCTGCTTTGGAAAACTAGGTGGGCTGAGCTGCTGAATTTGGCACCGCCCAGCAAAGTCCGCGCCAACAGTCCTCTTTTACGTCCGCAGACACGCTTTAAGTTAAGAAGCTCTGATAAGAAGTCTCATATTCATCTTTTAACTTGCTTAAAAGACGATTGGAAAAAATGAGTGGTAGAGGCAAAGGTGGTAAGGGACTCGGTAAAGGAGGCGCTAAGCGTCACCGTAAAGTCCTTCGTGATAACATCCAGGGAATCACCAAGCCCGCCATCCGCCGTCTGGCTCGCCGTGGCGGTGTGAAGCGTATCTCCGGTCTGATCTACGAGGAGACCCGCGGAGTGTTGAAGGTGTTCCTGGAGAATGTGATCCGTGATGCCGTCACCTACACCGAGCATGCCAAGAGGAAGACCGTGACCGCCATGGATGTGGTTTATGCTCTGAAGAGGCAGGGACGCACTCTGTACGGTTTCGGAGGTTAAATCTGATCTTGACCTGCTGATCTCCAAACACAAAGGCTCTTTTAAGAGCCACCCACCTCCTCTTAAGAGCTGTCCTGTTGTATATTATTAACTGCTATGTAAAAATGTTACTACTTTGTATATTAATGAACTAAGTTTTCTGAAACATGACTTCCGGCTTATGAATAGTGCCATTTTTAAACATATGGATATTAACTGATGCTTTGAACATGACTATAAACAACTAATAAGGCTTGTTTTCAGGCAATCGGGTTGTGAAAACACCATTCTTTCTCTCAAAACAAATGTGTTGTTGTGAGATAATCAGTTGGATTAGAAAGAAGTTCTGCTACACAAATGTATTTAATTTTGGATGTAAAATAATCTTTCCTTCTGTCACAAGAGGAAAAAAAAACTGTTTAAACCTTCAACAATGAATTGTATTTCATAAATTTAGGGTTAGGGAATAACCTGACATACATGTTGTGGAGTAAAAGCACAATATTTACATGATAAACACAATAGTAGCATAAAAGGAAAATATTGAAGATTAATTACCTCAAAATTGTGTTAATAGTTAATGCATTTACTTTAATGTAGCCACTTTTCATCACTGAGAATGGGGCTATATATTATACATAAACATAAACACACAAGGTTGTCTGTGTATAAAATGATTTGAACAATGCTTCATTCAACTTGTGTTAAAAACTCCAGCTCACAATAAATTTAAGACACAGTTTATATCCATTAATGGTTATTATCATTTACTGATGCTATATACATCATTTATAAGAAAGACTGAAGGAATCACTGTTATTCTTTTTGTGAAACAGAGAAACATGATCTTCATGTGTCAGTTGGGTCCAACATGGGAGAATCAATAAAATTCCTATTAACATTAGTTTGAAAAGTATTGTTATTTCAGAGGGAATAGCACCAAAAACTGGATTAAGGATCAATGAAATAAATCCATGGATTTTTTTTAATGTTTTATCATAGATCAGTAAAACATATCAGCTTTTGGAATGCTAAATCTAAATACAATATGTTTATTCCTCTATAGTTATGGATTTTTGGACAGTATGTTATATTATAAACAGTGGAGACTCTTCAGATGAGGTGGGCAGCTCTTGAAGTAAAAAGGCGGTCAGATTGTTCATCAAAGGTTGGGCGGTGTTTGTGTTGCGCATGCTCAGTCTCACTCACAAGAATTCAACCAATCCTGTATGAGCAACGGCGCAGTTAAATTTGCATCAGATGGATACATAGAGGCTGTTTGGAGCTGTTGGAGCTATTCGTTTGAGAAAATCCAGCGAACTAACCATGCCTGATCCAGTTAAGGCCCCGAAGAAAGGCTCCAAGAAGGCCGTGTCTAAAGCCACCAAGACCGGCAAGAAGAAGAGAAAGACCAGGAAGGAGAGCTACGCCATCTACGTGTACAAGGTGTTGAAACAGGTCCACCCCGACACCGGCATCTCCTCCAAGGCCATGGGCATCATGAACTCCTTTGTGGGGGACATCTTTGAGCGCATCGCCGGTGAGGCTTCCCGCCTTGCTCACTACAACAAGCGCTCCACCATCACCTCCAGGGAGATCCAGACCGCTGTCCGCCTGCTGCTGCCCGGTGAGCTGGCCAAACACGCCGTGTCTGAGGGCACCAAGGCTGTCACCAAGTACACCAGCTCCAAGTAAATCTGCTGTTTGTACCAACAACTCAAAGGTCCTTTTCAGGACCACCCACACCTTCACCTGAGAGCTATGTCTATCAAACTTATGTTTTTTCAATAATATATAACATACTACACATTTTTCATATTAGAGAATTTAACAGTCTTTTGAAGCAGAGAGGAGTGAAGCAGTGCTGTCCTCTGAGTGCAACTGTTTATATATTGGTCATCTAATTAAACCAACTGACCAGAGCGGTCATTGCTGGAAATTTGTAAGCCATGCACAGGAAGTTGCTGCTATTGTTTATGCTGTGTCATAACAAAACAGAGATGGATGTTTTAAATCATTTAATTCTTCATGAAAATGCTTCTTAAACCAAACTAAGTCATGACAAAACAAAAGGAGTTTGGAGAGGACAGTGACAGACAATGCATTAATATTCAAATATAGTTAAAACCTTCATCCTATCCAAACTCCTTGTCCTTGCAAATATCTTTCCTCCACCCAACAAAATAATAAACCAACTAAACAGTGTGCCAACTTAATCTGGAGAACTAGAGAAGTCACTAAAAGAGACTGAATGTACAAAAGCAAAGAAAATGGAGGGCTGGGTGCTGTAGAGCTCGGTGACAGATTAAAAATTGCTTTTGTAAAAACATCGCTGCTGCCATCATCAGAAATGCTCTCTTACAATAAATAAATTATATGGTGATTTAATTACACACCTCCAATATTTACAAATAGACTGGGGTGGTTTACCCAGCAAAATGATTTATTTTAAAATAAATGATTTTAAATATGGGAAATTAATTAATTTTAAAAACTTAATTTATAATGAAAGCACATGATAAAAAAAAAAAATCTAAAAAATAAGAATCAGAGAGTATTGAGGTGGTTGATGTCTATAATTATGGTAATGGAAATGGTTGGTGGTATTGATACTGTCAGAATGTATAAAGTAAAAAAGATATACCAGCACATCCGTAGTTATGACAAGCAACAAAGTTCCCCTGACAGAATCTAACTGAGGACAGTGTGATTACATGCCTTTTATCTGATGAGTCTTCATTTTCAGTTATACTGATTATATATTTATTCATATATTTTTATACTGATGATACAAACTGTTGATATTACATACAGTTATGTACAGTATGTGTATGTATAGTATAGATCATAACAACTGTGGTGGCAGTTTCTGTAATAAAAGACTCACAAACCAGAGAATGTCTTTCTGGGTTTAATATTACATTTGCAAGCGGGTACAAACATGCAAGAGACACTGTACAGTTAGCTGTATTAGGTAAAGTACAAAGTCATGCTCTGAACAGTCCATTATTATAATTTCAGCAGATAGGTACGGCCTCCTCAGTCATCTGTACACACATAGTTCACTATTGTTCTCTTAATGAACAGTGCAGTTGGACTCCTTTTCTATCTCTACACACACTCACAGTCTGTCATTGTCCTTTCAACAGACAGGTGCTGCTGGCCTCTGTTATCTCTGCAAAGTAGTTTCACCATACACCAGATCATAGAACATCACATCAAGTGTTAGTGTAAATGTCAAAGTATCAGAATAGGTATAACATTGTTTTTCAGTAATATATATATATATATATATATATATATATATATATATGAATGACAAACAGGCCAGCAGTCATGTGGAAACCATGTCAGATTAAGACACTGCATTTACAACCAGTGATAGATCAGGTTGGTACTAAATGACATGAGGATGTTTCTCAAACAAGAGGACAGTCTCCATCTTACAGAGAACACAGAGACACTGAGGACCCAATCCTGCCAAACCAGAACCCAAACACAGGATAAAGAGGTTGAGTGAATGTGGTGTTGAAGGTGTGGAGGTGGATCAGTGTGTCAGAGGAGACTCTGTAGAAGGACAGAGTGCCAGCAGGGCAGTCCACATACACTGCTATTCTGTTAGAGACAGAAGAGACGGAGGAGGAGGAGGAGGAGGAGGAGGAGGAGGAGGAGGAGGAGGAGGAGGAGGAGGAGGGGGGAGAGATGACGATTCCTCTGTTATTGTGCCAGACAGAGTTATATTCAGCAGAGCAGTACAGACTCCAGGACTGATCATTCCTTCCAAACACACAGTCATTACTACGCCCCCTCCTTCTAATTCCTCTGTAAGTCACTGATATAAAAACTCCTCCGTTCCACTCGACCTCCCAGTAACAGCGACCAGTCAGACCATTTCTACACAGCAACTGAGGCCAGAAGTCAAATCTGTCTGGATGATCAGGATATGACTGATCCTCCTCCACATATGTCACCTTCCTGTTGTTGTCAGACAGTTTCAGTTTTGTGTTTACTGAGTTTGGATCCAGTGTGAGTTCACAGAAATCTGATGAAGAGAACGAGACACAATACAGCTGCAGTTATTGATCTATCATCTGTTTGATGATAACATCATCTTCATCCTCAGTAGGATTTGAATGATCGATGTCACAAAGAAAAACACACTTACACTTCTTCAGACCTGGTGTCAACCACTGGACTCCAGCAGGCTGCACTCTGAAAGGAGGAGAGGGGTCAGAGCAGCATCTTCATCTTTCAGCATGCAAACATGGACATTACATCATCTGCTGTTTTATTATTCTGTTCAAATGTGGGGTTGATAGACTTTCATCCAAACTCAATCTCCTAATCCTTCTGAAACCCTGATTGAATCTAATCAGGTTTAACTTTCAACATTTACAAGAAAACGTCAGTTACAAATAAAAACTCAGAGATTCAGTTGAGATCTACACAAGAACATTCACCAAAGAAAAAAAAACTGGAGGCCTTATCTTGTAATCATACGGAGCCTAGAAGGTGTCATTAATTAAAAAACAACTTGTGCTTGTTAATTTGTTTTTTGGGGTGAGATTCTTGCTTTCAGGCTCTGTCTCTCGCTTTCATGCCACCCAAATAAATCTCACTCCAGATAACAGGAAGTCACAACGCCACCCCTTAATGAAATTCCCGTAAAGTGTACTGAAGTAGCATATCAAATGACATGGTTAAGCTATGTTTGAGTGAAAAAAAAGGTTATGAACACAATTGCAAGAACAATACTTTCCAGTCCTATCTTGGGATGTTTGATTTGAAAGAGAACTTAGTTTAATTCTAACTATTTCATCTGTTTCACTCTGCAGATGTCTCTTGTTTGCTACTTTGCATTGGATGTTTTATCACAGTGATGGTTATTTGGGGTGCACTTTCCCTCTATGTGCCTTTTTTCTACCTCTTTCCCAGTTTTGGGTGCAAATTCAAGAGGCTTATTTCCACCCAGTTACCACAGTTACAGTAAAATCAAGCGCACTGGGTGAGTGATGCCAGTTTTGTGATGGGATACTCATTAGCCCCTGGCTGAGCACCACAGTGTTGGAGTTCTCCCGCAGTGTGAAAGGGTTGCCTTCTTGTGACTGTGTGTTGGGAGGAAGGCTCTGACTGTTCTTTGTGCGTATACTTCAAAACTCAGTCCAGCCCTAAATGGGATGCAGCCGGGTGATTTCATAGTTCTGCTAGGGAACTTCAACACTCACATGGGCAATGAAAGAGAAGCCTGGAGGGGGATGACTAGGAGGAACGCTCTGTTTGATCTGAACCTGAGTGGTGCTTTGTTATTAGACTTCTCTGCTAGTGGCCATAACATACACCATGTTTGAGCATAAGGTGGTTCTTAAGCGTAACTGTGTCATTAGATCTGTGGCTGTGTGTCATGGACACTGAAGGGTGAAGAGATGAGCAGAGCTGTTCACCACCTGGTGGTGAGTTGATCAGGTGGCGGGAGAATCTGCTGGACAGACCTGGTAAACCCAAACGTGTAGTGGCAGGTTTGGGACACGGAATATGAGTAGGCCATGTTCAGGACCTCAATTGTGGAGGCAGCTGCTTGGAGTTGTTGCCAGAAGGTCATTAATGCCTGTCGAGGGAGCAAACTTAGAAACCACTGGTGGACACCTGGGATGAAAGAAGTCCTCAAGCTGAAAGGATCTCCTGAAGCAGCAGACAGGCACTGGATGGCCAGAAGGGTGGCAGCTTCAGTGGTTGCTGAAGCAAAAACCTGGGTGTGGGAGGAGTTTGAAGAAGCCATGGAGAAGGACTTTCAATTGACCTCAAAGAAGTTCTGGAAAACTGTCAGATGACTCAGGAGGGGGAAGCCCTCTGTTGAGGAGGAAGAGTTGGGTGACTAGAGGGAAGCCTTACCCATATTCCTGACAGGGGTCGTCTGAGGTAGTTAAGAAGCTCCTCAGTGACAAGGCACCAGGTGTAGATGAGATTCGCCCTGAGATGTTAAGCTTTATTTATTCAGGAAATATTACTGAGATCAAGATATCTTTTGCAAGAGAGACCTGAGAGCGGGTTACATATACACAGGATCACAGGACTGTTCATCACTGTCCAGTGTGTCCCACAAGTTGATAATTTACTAGTGGTGGTGGGTGCATCTTACAATCTCCTGCCTGTATGAGAATAACAAAATGAGGGGGAGGCAGAGTCAGACATGAACTTTACCATTAAGGAAGGTAGGCAACTGCCTGAGGCCCCCAGCTAAAAGCTATGATGTTTAGATTTTTAGATATGAAAAATATTAAATTATGTTACTATTTTAACTCATTGTACCCCAAAATAACTTACAAAAGGCCCCCAAAGCACTTAAAAAATATACAACTATAGACTTCTACTTCAGAGGAAAACATTGTACCACTACATTTACCTGACAGAAATATAATGCATTATTATTCATTAAACTATCCAGCATTATATAAGAATTCAAAGCCCCACCTTGAACACAAGTTAAGTACATGTATGTACACTGTGCTGATAATACCTCTGTTTCACTCTTCACTTTTAAGTAAAAATTTGAATGCTGAGTTTTACTGTGCGGTATTAATGGTTTTACTTCAGAAAGAGTTGTGAGTCCTTCTACCACTGCCAATACCAACATTCCCAGTTAGAGAAAGGGTGAAAATAAAGCAAAGCAGAGTTTGCCTTGGGCCCCCTAATAACTAAATCCGCCCCTGGGCGGAGTGCTCAGCTGTGTTATTATTAACATCATGTCTCCAGCAGTGCAGAGCAGCCTCTCTGCTGTACCGTTAGCTCTGGGAATGTCATCGATGAACAAGACGATAAGTGGAAACAGATTGAGCACCAGGTTATTTTCTTTACCTCAGAGTTGGTTTATAGTGTTTAATGCTGCAGTGTGTGTTTGTCAGCCAGTCTCATTTGTTACTGCTAGAGGTAGCTGCTCCACTCTGCTAATGTTAGTCTCTGAGTGATGGCGTAGAAAGTTTACAATATATTTCACGTTGTTCTCGTAAAGGTAATTATTTAGTTATTAAATCAAAATATGCTTTCTACTGCTACCCTTTGTGAAGATGAACTACAAGATACATGGATGTATTGACAAGATAACTCTAGCGTGTATGCACTGTAGACTGTCTGGGTGCTGCACTGCCCTCACAATTGAGTTTCACCTTTTTCGTTCCATCAACATCACGTTATTAACTAACATTTAGAAGATCAATTTGACATTTGTGAATTGATTCAGAATCTTAGGAGATAAGAATCGAGACGCTTATGTAGGCTGAAGGTCCGCTGGTCTGTGTGCATTATGAAATGACAATTGCGCATTTGGGATTTTATCTACCTGGGCGGATCTTAATCTATCTGGGCTGGCCGCCCAAGCGAAGCCTATGTATGGGAAACACTATAGTCACAAAACAATCATCATACACACTGACAGAAACACTACTTAAAACAATCACAAACATTATGAAGAATGTCAGCTAGTAAAACTTTAAAGTCCCCCAGAGGAAAAAGTGTCTCTAACTTTAAACTGTGTTTCAGTTCATTCCAGTAGTAAGGTGCAGAACCAGTGTTATCCAGTTCAGAATTTGTATGAGGAACTTTTAAAGCCAACCTGCTCTGTGATCTGGTGTCATAGTTATTAGTTCTGAGTTCAACTAAAGATGTTAAATAACTCAGTAACTTAGGTAGCAAGGCCTTATAAATGAAGACACAGGTATGCTGGTGCCTTCTAGATGTCAGTGACGACCATCCAACCTTATCATGTAGTGGTGAGTGTGATAGCTGTCTGCTGTAGTGAATCAAATAGCACTGTGGTAGATAGGGCTGTAATGATCGTGGCTGCAGCATGATATCTAGATATCTCCATTATCCGATGTGGACAGTATGGTAGATTGTATAACGCATGCTTCGAAAAGAGAAACAAGCTCTGTTCTGCTACAAGAATCCAATCTGAATTTTGGTTATTGAGTGAGATATTCAACATGAGTTATGTAGGACAATCTGCTGTCTAACCAAGGTCCTATATATTTATAATGCTGCACTGTGTCAATTAGTTCTCCATTTAGAGCATGGATATGTGTGGAAACATCAATGGTTTGGAAGAGAAAGCCTCATCTGTAGTAGGGTCAATGGCATACAACTGATAGGAGAGCTGCTAGAGGGATTATATATATCTCTTCTGGTGAGGGAACACCTTGTGATCCCCAGGAGGAGCTGGAGGATGTTCCTGGGGATAAGGATGTCTGGTTGACCTTACTCAGGCTCATATGAGATCAGGATAGATGTCACGGTGTAATACCTGATCTGGTAATTATGAAATAGTAAGTCATAATGTGTTGCTGAAGTCATTATTATGAGATAAGGTTGTTTTCTTTGGTGAATGCAATATGCTTCCATAGAGATCTTTGACAGAGAAAAGGTTTCCAGCTCTTCCTCTTCTATCAGACATTGTTCCCCATACCTGAGAGTGTCTAGTCCCCAGTGTGGCTCCTCCAGTACAGCCGACAGCAGCTTCACTCCTGAGTCTCCTGGTTGATTGTAGCTCAGATCCAGCTCTCTCAGATGAGAGGGATTAGAGCTCAAAGCTGAGGCCAGAGAAGCACAGCCTTCCTCTGTGATCAGACAGCCTGATAGACTGCAAAACACAAACCAATACATATGTCAGACAGGCTGAGATTATATTGCTGTGTACAGTCAAGTACAAGAACAAACTCTCCAAACAAACGATGAACTGAATCAGGATGTTCCAGAAAGTTGAGCATCCAGTCATTGTGATCTCAATGTTAAAAAAAAAAAAACTTCCAAATATCTTCATCAATTGTGAAGCTTTTGCCAAAAGAATAAAGACATGTAGCATTTTTAAACTACACAAAATCAAGGAGCCTCCTGCCATAAAATGTGACTTCACAGTGGTTCATAGAAGTATCCAATGGACAAAGGCAACTAGTCTTCTCTTTAGCCTGCAACTGGTACTTGAACCCCCTGTGAATACTTGATTGTCCAGGTACAATGTTTTTTAGCCAAATATAGAAGAAAACATCTGTGGTATTTAATAATTCAACAACAAAAGCAAAAGGAAATTATGAATAATCAGCATGGAAAGTAATTATCTACTGCTGAAGTATAGTAACAATGGTTTGACAAATCATATCAACAAAGACAAGTGTACACAGGTTTAATGTTTATCCTCTAATATAGTTAAAAATTGAACAGTCATTTGTTGAACAGGTTGATGAATCATGACCTGAGAGTTTCCAGTCTACATTGTGGACTCTTCAGTCCAGCAGACAGTAGCTTCACTCCTGAATCATGCAGGCTGTTGTTACTGAGATCCAGCTCTCTCAGACTACAGGACTGGGAGCTGAGAAGTGAGGACAGAGCTGCACAGCTTCTCTCTGAGAGGTTACAGCCACTCAGGCTGAAGAGGAAACACAGCGGAAAAACAAATAAGAAGTTATCTATTTTCCCCTCCTGTTAAAAAGATAGCAGTATATTTAAATAATGTATAAATCCAACTATCTCTGTACTTACAGAGCTTTGTTGGAGGCTTTGACCACTGGCAGTAGCCTAAGAAGAGTCTCCTCTGAAACAGGGTATTTCTTCAGGTCAAACACATCTGCATATTTGTTTGATGACAGTAAGATGAAGACCAGAGCTGACCACTGAGCAGGAGAGAGTTTATCTGTAGCGAGACTTCCTGAACTCAGGTACTGTTGGATCTGCTTCACTAGAGAATGATCATTCAGTTCATTCAGACAGTGGAACAGATTGATGCTTTTCTCTGCAGACAGATTCTCCTCAATCTTCTTCTTGATGTACTCGGCTGTTTCATGATTGGTCTGTGAGCTACTTCCTGTCTGTGTCAGCAGACCTTGTAGGAGAGTCTGATTGGTCTGCAGTGAAAGACCCAAGAGAAAGCGGAGGAACAAGTCCAGGTGTCCATTTGGACTCTGTAAGGCCTTGTCCACAGCCCTCTGGTAGAGATGTGTATCTGCAGATTCTTGCTTAGTTTCAGACTTCTGAGATATTGTTTGATCTTCTGACAGCACATTGACTCCAGAGTTGATGAATGTCAGATGGACATGAAGAGCGGCCAGAAACTCTTGAACGCTCAGATGGACAAAGCAGAACACCTTGTCATGGTAAAGCCCTATCTCCTCTTTAAAGATCTGTGTGAACACCCCTGAGTACACTGAGGCTGCTCTGATGTCGATGCCACACTCTGCCAGGTCTGATTCATAGAAGATCAGGTTGCCTTTCTGCAGCTGCTCAAAAGCCAGTTTTCCCAGAGAGACAATCATCTTGCTGCTCTCTGGAGTCCAGTGTGGATCTGTCTCAGCTCCTCCATCATACTTGATGTTCTTCAGTTTGGACTGAACAACCAGGAAGTGGATGTACATCTCAGTCAGGGTCTTGGGCAGCTCTCCACCCTCTCTGATTTTCAACACATCCCCCAGAACTGTAGCAGTGATCCAGCAGAATACTGGGATGTGGCACATGATGTGGAGGCTTCGGGATGTCTTGATGTGGGAGATGATGGTGCTGGCCTGCTTCTTATCTCTGAATTTCTTCCTGAAGTACTCCTCCTTCTGTGGGTCAGTGAACCCTCTGACCTCTGTCACCATGTCAACACACTTAGATGGGATCTGATTGGCTGCTGCGGGTCGTGTGGTTATCCAAAGGCGAGCAGAGGGAAGCAGTTCCCCCCTGATGAGGTTTGTCAGCAGCACATCCACTGAGGTGGACTCTGTAACATCAGTCAGGATCTCATTGTTGTGAAAGTCCAGAGGAAGTCGACACTCATCCAGACCGTCAAAGATGAATGCAACCTGGAACTCTTCAAACCTGCAGATTCCTGCTTCTTTGGTTTCAGTAAAGAAGTGATGAACAAGTTCCACCAAGCTGTACTTTTTCTCTTTCAGCACATTCAGCTCTCTGAAAGTGAATGGAAATGTGAACTGTATGTCCTTGTTGGCTTTGTTTTCAGCCCAGTCCAGAGTGAACTTCTGTGTTAAGACTGTTTTTCCAATACCAGCCACTCCCTTTGTCATCACTGTTCTGATTGGTTGAGCTCTTCCAGGTGGGGCTTTAAAGATGTCTTCATGTCTGATTGTTGTTTCTGGTCTAACTGGTTTCCTGGATGCTGTTTCAATCTGTCTGACCTCATGTTCATCATTGACTTCTGCAGTCCCTCCCTCTGTGATGTAGAGCTCTGTGTAGATCTGATTGAGAAAGGTTGGGTTTCCTGCTTTAGCAATCCCCTCAAACACACACTGAAACTTCTTCTTCAGATTAGATTTGAGTTTAGGCTGACAAATTGGAGCAGGAGTTTCTGAATGAACAAACAACAAATACGATCAAAAATTGATTTATAAAGAAAATGTGACAATTTAATTCCCCTAAAGAATGAACATGTTGAACCAATTTTCCTCCATCTCTTGAGACATTAGTACACTCACTGAGCACTTTATTATGAACACCTGTGCAATATAATGCAATCCAATACAACAGCTCTGCCATAAATTCTACTTTAAGAAGCTTATACATTTTTAGTTTTTGTTGACATTGTCAGAAAAGTGACGATTCTCCTTATGTTTATTTTATATTAGGAACATTTTTAATATAATGCACCCCGATACACAACCACCAACCACTATGACCTCAATAATAAAAATTAAGTAGAACTATCATCTGTCTGACAATGTCAACAAAAACTGTAAATGTATAAGCTTTGTAAAAGTAGAATTTATGGCAGAGCGGTTATATCGGATTGTATTACATTGCACAAGTGTTCTTAACAAAGTGCTTGGTGAGTGTAAATGTCCATTTATCCAGCATGTTGAATCTTTATACAAAGCTTCTTACTACTCTGCAGACTGTCAGCCAGCTCCTCCTGCTTCATTATCCTCAGGAAGTGCAGTGTGATCTTCAGAAATGATTCTCTGCTGCTCTTCCTCAGCTCTTTCTCCTCACTGTCCAATCCCTCATCATCCTCATGATGACTCTCTGGGTAATCTGAACTCAAAATGCCCTGCATCTTCTTCAGCTCACTCTTCACAAAAGTGACAATATTCTCTTCCAGCAGCTGGAACAGAATAATACAGTATGAATGACACAATTAGACTAAAATCATGGAAGGAAACATCAGATCAATGTTGGATAGACTGACGATTCACTGGTCGACAAAGTGCAGCATAGAGATGATTGTTTAACAGAATAGATGTAAAAGTAATTGTTGTACATGTACAGACCATAAATATGGAGTCCAGGTGTGTTTGATGCTGCTGGGCAGACTGATGACTGGGAACTTCTGAGGTGTCCTGGTCCACTCTGTGGAGGAATCATGAAGAATGAGCTCACATTATCTTTGTCCGCACCGAGACAAACACAAGCTAAAGGTCAATGAATTTATATTTGGATGTGAACAAAGAATCAGATGACTCCCTGTAGTGGTAAAGCTTTACTAGTCCTGCTGTTCCCACTGAGAATCAACAGTACAGTCTGTTTGTAGCTTTCAGTGCAGACTTTTGCTTCATCAGTCAGTGTGGTTTATTCCCAACAGCTCTCACCAACCCTTCATAAAGCTCTCCCTCCCTCACTGCAAACTGCTGAAGTGCCCTAGAGCAAGGAAGCTAGGGCCCGTGTACCGGTTGTAATGGGCAGCTCCCAGTGTAAATGTGTTTGACTGTCTTGAGTGTGAGGCAGAGTGCTGCTGAAAAAATGCAGTGCTCAGAGAACTTCATTTGACTCAGTAAAAGTTTAAAAATCTTAAATCTCAGAGTCTAACAAAATCAAATAATTGAATTTTGCTTTCAATATCAGTTTTAAATCATTACCCTTGATCAACAGGGTGGTGCCTTTTCCTTGAAGTAAAAAGATGAGGGCCACCTTAAGGAAACCCACACGGGCAAATTGAGCTGGTCTATTATACTACTCTTGTCCCAGAGTCACTTGGCAGAATGCACCTGGCAGCACTTGGTTATCACAGCTGTGATTCCTTAACGGAGCTATGCTACCAAAACTTCCCAGGCAATGACACAGAGGTTGACTCACGTTTCGGAATAGTGCTGCACAGAGGCTCTCAAATGCTATTGATTTTCGAATGAATGGATATTTGGCTTTATTTATGGCATTAAAAAAATATTTTTTTGGCCTGGCAGGGGTTCTTCTTCTTATAATTATAGGAGAGACACTGATTCAGTAAACATTCAGTACGTTCAGTGAAAGCTCAGTAAACGTTGAGTACAGTCAGACCTATAGTTAGACCTTGCAGTCTCCAATAGGTTTGGCGAGTTCAAAGTTGTTAAAACAACAGGGGTGTTTTGAATACACCAGGTAATTTGTTAGTCTGTCCCTCCCGCCGCATTAAATAATGGATTAATCCTGGAAGGCTACTGATGTAGCACTTTTCTCCTTATGAAAATAATACTGCAATTATTCAATGAGAATTTGGTTGTATATGAACATATCAACCAACTAATTGAAGCATGGACAGGGAAATAATTTATTCATTTGCACACCAGAAAAAACATCTTTCTAACTCAACATGGAATGGAAGGAGACATGAGAGTGAGATCTATCTATCTAAGGAGGAATTCCAGATTTTCTAGAGGACGCTTTGATCATAAGCCAGCTGATCCATAAGGTCAAAGAAAATAAACGGTACCATACAACCTCATTCAGGCAAGTCTGGACCACTACCATATCCCGCAGTCCATTCAAGATATGGTTTCTAGCTGCCTGGTAGGGCTCAAGCTATGCTTCTCAACTGGACAGTTTAAAATGCCATAGCAAAATTATTCTAATCAAGCTGCACTATGTCCCCCATTGTGTTCATTATTGGTGTGACCCTCATTATCTCAGAAGCAGCAGATGTCATCTGTGGCCCAATTCCTGAGTCTGGCATTCTGGAGCCTGCCACTCATGGTTTCATGGATGAAACAGTAACAACTGAGACTCAAGTACATGCCAGATAGGTTTTAACCCTGGACAATTTCACAACATAGGCAAGGATGACCTTTAAGGCCAGGAAGTCCTTGTGAATGGTAGTCAGGAAGGCGAAAGTCACCAGCAAGGTCATGGTTCAAATGCAAAGAGAGCGCATGAGAGGAAAACCTAAAAACATCAACCTCTAGTGCAGGATTGCAGAGACAAAGGATGGTGAGCATGGCTATTCCTTGTTGAGTTTGGTTGCAGAGGCTTCCCTGAAAATTCTGTCTTGTGATTCCTGACTGCTCTGGTTGTCAACAGAAAGGGATGAGGATGTGGCTTAGTGATTGGCGCAGGAAGAAGACAGAGATTCTTGATGGATATGGAGTATGTGAGAAGAGAGTAGCTGGTAGTCAGGAGCAGATGGGCAATGATTTGACCACCACTGCTGACCCACCAACTGGATGATGTCATGGTTGAGGGTCAGAACACTGGGAGTTGTGTAATAATAAATAATAATACATTTAATTTGTACCACACTTTTCATTTGCAGTTAATTCCAAAGTGCTACATGCTACAGCTTTAAAAAACATAAAACATACAACATAAAGAAAGTAAAGAGTTAAGATGAAAAAGCCCTTCTGAATGGAAAGGTTTTTAAGCCTTTTTTAAAAGAGACTAGGGTCTGTTCATGTAGGCAGGGAGGCGCATGTCCCTTGATGGATTTGTACGTGAGTAGCAGGACTTTGTAGTCAATCCTGAAGGAGACAGGGAGCCAGTGCAATGAAAACAGAACTGGTGTTATGTGTTCATATTTTTGCACTCTCATCAGCATCCTGGCAGTGCTGTTCTGAATGTACTGGAGCTTCTGGATGCTCCTGCCAGGAATCCCTGTGAAGAGAGCATTGCAGTAGTCCAGTGTTGAGGAGATAAACGCATGGACAAGTTTCTCTGCATCTGACAGGGTTAGAGAGGGGCAGAGTTTAGAGATGTTTTTGAGATGGTAGGAAGAGTTTTTGCATATATGTCTTATATGGTCACATATTTTTTCATATATGTCTTATATGTTCATAAAATGTCAGGTTAGGGTCAAACCTAACACCTAGATTAGTCACTGAAGAGAAAAGGGGGATGTCCTGGCTGTCAAAGGTGAGATGAGGTATGGGGGACGACTGAATCTGGTATGGAGTGCCAACAAGGAGAGATTCACGCTGCTGTTTATCCAGAGAAAATTTCAAATTTAACATCTAAAGCCATCTGCTATCAACCATTGACTGGTCGCTCTTGCAGGACACACAATGGGTCCAGGTCCAGGTCCAAGTCCAGCAGAGTCTGGTCTGTGCTGCTGTGCTGGGCTTCAAACAACACAGAGCTTTGAGTGTGAATAATGATGGTAAAGTGATTTGAGTGCAGGGCAGTCATAGACAGTTAGAGATCATCATCCCACTTCTGAGCTTTGGTTTGACTGTCATGTTCCCCAAATAAAACTGAGTTAGTTACATTTAAAATTTAGCTACAGCTTACCTCTTTGCAGCAGGAGGTTGTCCTTTAAAATGAATAATATCATCCATTGACTGGTCACTCTTGAAGGACACACAGCTGGGTCCAGGTCCAGCAGAGTCTGGTCTGTGCTGCTGTGCTGGGCTTCAACACAACACACACAGAGCTTTGAGTGTGAATAATGATAGTGGCGTGATTTGAGTGAAGAACAGTCATAGACAGTTAGAGATCCTCATCTCACATTTGAGTTTTGGTTTGACTGTCATATTCTCCAAATAAAACTGAGTTAGTTACATTTAAAAATAGCTACAGTTTACCTCTTTGCAGCAGGAGGTTGTCCTTTAAAATGAATAATATCATCCATTGACTGGTCACTCTTGAAGGACACACATCTGGGTCCAGGTCCAGCAGAGTCTGGTCTGTGCTGCTGTGCTGGGCTTCAACACAACACACACAGAGCCTTGAGTGTGAATAATGATGGTGAAGTGATTTGAATGAAGAACAGTCATAGACAGAGATCCTCATCTCACCTCTGAGCTTTGGTCTGGCTGTCATGTTCCCCACACAGAGAGCTTTCAGAGGGAGGAACTCCCTCCTCTGTGTCCTCACACTGATGCATGCTGCTGAAGTCACATCCACATCAGTTACACACACTTTCTACCTTCATCTGGAAAGGAAACACAGGCAGCAGAGCTCATAACATCACAACAATAATCACTGAACTGAATGAAAACAGATTCATCAATTTTCTCTGTTTCATCTCAGTATGAACTGAATCTCTTTGAACTGTTGTTCAAACTAAAGAAGTAGATTGAAAACATCCAGCTCTGGGAATTTGTTCACATTTCATTGACTTATCGATTATGTAATAATAATGTGAGTCAGAGAAAGAGCTAAATGATTAATTACAGCCACATCACATTCACTTAGGACTTCTTTTAGTTCTTTTCTAAACATGAAGAAGCAGTACTCGTTTTTTATGCTCCATATATCTGAATGAACTCTCAGAAAACTGGAGGTCTTCAACTCTCACTTCTTTTAAATCAAGGCTCAAAACTTGTCACTGCCTTTAATTCAATTAAATTTGGGGTGATTGATTCATATCTTGTGCTGCACTGCCATTTTTATTCTCCTATTTAATCTGTTTTATTCCATTTTAACTTCTATTTTACTTTACACTTTTAAAATCCTATGTTTCTTTTTATAATTCTTTGTTTTTCTTTTATATCTTTTCTTAATGCATTCATATGTCTTTTATAAAACACTTTGTTGTTTAAAAGCTGCTATATGAATAAAGTTGCTTTGTCTTACATTGAATACAAAAATAAATAGGCGACCAAATATATTCAACTGGTGGAAGATCATTTAAAAAGCAGAGTAAGTTTGTACAGACATTTAACTAGTTTATCACACTGACACTATTTTCTGTATTTCTATTTTGGTTTTCACTGCATCAAATTGTACATAAATCTGCCAGTGTTTTGAACGAATAACGGAACTACTGAGAAAAACTTCAGGACATCATCGTTCATTTAATTTTACAGTTTGTGTTGTAAAACCATGACATTCATTTTCAACAGAACTTTCTAAGAGAGAAGCTACTTAAGGTTTCACGTCTGACTTGAGCAAAAGATTTATACTTTCAGAGCTGTCTGTAAGTTTGAAAAATATTTCTCTTAACTTCACTACATTCTGTGATTTTGTCCAAGTCACCATGAAAGGACAGTGTGATGAAAAATGTAGGACGGCGTGGTGCTTGAAAGTTTGTGAACCCTTTAGAATTTGCTCTATTTCTGAATAAATATGACCTAAAATGTGATCAGATTTTCATACGTCCTAAAACTAGATACAGTGAACCCAATTAAATAAACGTAAACTAAAGGACATCCCAACCAAAACTCAAGGCACAAGATTGAAACCTGTTTTAGCCTAATGTTTTCTTAAGTTGTTAAAAGGTTGTTGACCTCAGTAACTGTTGTAAGCACAAGACCAAAATTGACGGATAGTTTCAGTTATTAGGAAGCACCAAATGCTGATTTATCAAGTCAAACTGTTGTCTTGATTTGGCTGTAAGTTTGAGCAAATTAATTCCCCATAAATCAGTTTTGTTATATTCCAAACATTGATCTATATTAATGAGACTATAGACGGTGTGAGAATCGCGGTTTATTTTTAAGACAGAGATTGATTGGTCCATCTGTCCATGATGTTCCGCAATGAATCCGCAATACAGTGGCTGAGGTATTAAGTACGGTTTATCCACGTTTTTATCTACCACTACAGCCCTGTTCAAACCCGTGTTCCCCCCATGGTTCCCCCTTCTGGCACCCATACTGTCTACTCAGTTCTGTAGTGTAAATATAAAGATAGACCGTTCACCGACAGAATACTTTTCTCCAGCAGCTGTCCAGCCGAGCGGAGCCGCATTTCGTGTCTCGGACAGCGGGGAGAGCAGCAGCTCATCTCCGCCTCCTCCACAGGCTAATTCAGGCAGGAAAACCAGCCATCAATCGTCACATCAGTAAGTGATGGTACACAGTATTAACAACACCGTTTTCAACTACTGAGGACGAACTCTATTGCAGCTACTCAACACGTTAAACTCCGAACTACAAAATGGGGGAAATGTGTCCCCGCCCGTTATCAGTTCACCGTTAGTTCCAAACTACACTTTTAATAACCAAACGGCAGATTTCTGCTGTTTCTGGAAGAGCCAAGCTAACAGCAGTTAGCGCTAACGACATGAACAAAGAGCAATTTAAGTGTAAAATACCGAAAGCTGTCGGTTACATTACGTTTAGATGGAGACAAGTCTCTGCCATGATGATAGAAGAAAGTGAAACTCAAGCCTAGCGCATCGACTTCTGATGCGAGATCAGGATCGAATCCGGCCTGGAACACAGTTCTGACGCCTTTTAAAATAAAAGGCGGTCTGACCATAAAACAGTTATGAAATTTACGATTTAAAAACATTATTTTTATTATTATTGTTTTTACAATACAATTTGTTATTGGGGATATATATATATATATATATATATATATATATATATATATATAATTTTATTATCAAAACTGAGGTTGAGTAATGTTCTCCTGATGTTGATTCATTTTTCATATGTATTAGCATTATCATAAAATTATTCCTAAATTACCTCTGTACTAGAAAAGATAACTTTATCTGGGACGGTGCAATAAATCAATCACAGTTGTGAGTAACACTAATCATGACGGTTTTAGATGCATTTCTTTGTTGCCAATTAAGCATAAATAACAAAAACTTTTTCAGCACAGCAGGCAGTTTTGTGGATTGACAGATTACACCCTGGACAAAATTAGTCAAAAGAAATTTTAATCAAGTCTGGATTAAAACCTTACATCCCAGAAATATCTGTTGTCTTATGTGTGTCAGGACTAAACAAAACTAAATAGACTAAATACAATCTCAGTTTGTTAAAAGCAACAAGTGATAGAAAGCTCTGCTCATTTCTCTGTGACAAAGCTGTTTTGGTGAAGAAAGCTGAAAGTACAGAGACTGACTCACAAACGTTCTTCTGCTCTGAACATGAACTCTGTACTTTGTGGTGTTTCAGGAGGAAAACTGCCTCAAATAAACTCTCATATTAGTTTCACATTTTCTCCAGAAGCTTTGAATGAGATCCTGAAATAAAGACAGAAGAAAATACTTTGTTCATTCTTGAAAGAAAACTGCTTTATTTATTCTGTAAAGCTTCAGTTTGTTCACACATCCAATCAGTAAAGTCTGTTAAATGACTCTTGTTCAATGATTTCATGTTCAGATTCACTTCTTCCACACAATCAATTAGTGTAACCCAGAATGTCAGCTATGTACAAGGACATAATAAATGATCTCCTTATCCGATAATTATAGTTTTATAACACATTTCTTTACACATTTACAGAGTGATGAGAACAAAATATCTGTGATAAAGGAAGGTCTGGTGTTTAAGACGCTGAAGTGGAAGAGAAACAACAGCTCACAAATACATCAATACAAACATGAAACTAACATTTAGAACAAAGAGAAGTTTAAACTTTCATCTGAAGAGATGTGAGTAAAGGTTAAAAACATCGTCATGAGCAATTATAATCTCCATGGCTAAAAATACAGAGGAGAAAGCAGAATTTGGAGAAACACAAAACATCAATAGAAAAACTAATGAGGAGAAGAAAAATGTTGACAATCTCAGTTTGATTGACAGCTGATCTCTGTGCAGTTCAGAAACATCACAGCAACAAGCTCTCAGAAATAATGGAGACAAACAAAATGAATTACAACAGAATCTGACACATGAAATCTGAAATGACTTCTGTCTATTTGAGTTTACAGAACTCAGCTGTGTCTCCATAAAAATAGCAAAGCCAAAGTCCAGCATAGAGAGGCTGAGTGAATGTGGTCTGGACTCTGTGGAGGAGAGTCATGGTTTCAGAGACACTGTAGAAGGACAGAATACCTGCGCTGTGATCCAGATACAGTCCTACTCTGGAGGAACGAGGACCTGAGACGGGAGTTGAGACATTGTTGAACACAAAAGTATAACTCTTAGTGTCACAATATAAAGCCCAAGATTTGTCATTGTGTCCAAATCTACATTCATCATACCGCCCTGCTCTGCTGATATCCTTGTATGCAACTGCTACATAAACTCCTCCCCCTCTCCACTCCACCTCCCAGTAACAACGTCCAGTCAAACTCTCTTTACTCAGGACCTGACACCATCTAATAAATCTGTCTGGGTGACTAGAATAAGAAACTGGACTTGTTAGTTTTGCTTTTCTGTTCCCCTCAGATAATAACAAACGTGTGTTTACTGTGTTTGGATCCAGTGTGATTTCACATGAATATTTTAAGAACTCAGCTCTGGTCTTGGGTTCTTGTTGTGCTAGCAAAACATCCTCTTCAGTCCCTGTCAGTGAGATGTTTGTCCATTTCTCCCTCAGGATGTCCTGTAGTTGATCTCTGAACACTGACACAGCTGCTGTCACATCCTCAAAGTAGCTCAGAGGACGGATATTGATGCTGGATGAGTCTGTAGGTTCACTGAGTTGTGACAGTGAGGGGTAGTTGTGTAGAAACTGGTTGTGATCCTCTGTGTGTGAGAACTGCTCCAGTTCAGCGTCTTTCCTCTTCAGCTCAGTGATCTCCTGCTCCAACTTCTCCTGAAGCTCTTTGGCTCGACTCACTTCAGTTTCCTGCTGGGATCTGATTTGCTGCTTCACATCAGAGCTTCTTTTCTGGATGAGATGGATCAGCTCAGTGAAGATCTTCTCACTGTCCTCCACTGCTTCATCAGCAGAGCGACTGACGGCCTCCACCTCCTGTTGAAGCAGCTTCACATCTTTCTCTCTGTCCTGGATTCTCTGCTGGATGTTTTGTCGACTCACCTCGAGCTCTCTCTGCCTCTCAGTCCTTTCTGCTGCAGCTGAGACTGTGTCGTGGCCTTTATGTTCATCCACAGAGCAGAGATAACAGATACTCTGCTGATCAGTACGGCAGAACATCTTCATCACCTCATCATGACGAGAGCAGATGTTCTCCTGGAGCTTCTTGGAGGGGTCGACCAGCTTGTGTTTTTTGAATGTAGGTGATTCATAATGAGGTTGGAGGTGTTTCTCACAATAAGAGGCGAGACACACCATACAAGACTTGAGAGCTTTCAGCTTTCTCCCAGTGCAGAAATCACAGGCCACATCTTCAGATCCAGCATAGCAGTGATCAGCAGGAGCACCTTGGAGTCCAGTCTTCTTCAGCTCCTCCACTAAATCTGCTAACATGGTGTTTTTCACCAGGACAGGCCTCGGTGTGAAGGTCTGTCTGCACTGAGGGCAGCTGTAGATTTTCTTCTCATTCTCTCCATCCCAGAAACTTTTAATACAGCTCATGCAGTAGCTGTGTCCACAGGGAATAGTCACCGGATCCTTCAGTAGATCCAGACAGATCGAACAGCAGAATTTTGCTCCGTCCAGCTGAGCTCCTTGCTGCGCCATTTTAGCTCTCAGTGACAATGACTGTCTGAGTTTCAATTTCTTAGAAGTGAAACTAGTTTGAGCTCTGATCTAAACAGCATGTGTTTCTGCAGTGAATGGAGGCTGCAGCTCTTTTACATGTTGGTTACACCCATCTTCAAACTGTAGATCTGAAGGGGAGGGAATAAGGACATACGTGGACAGACTGGAGCTTGTTGTGTTTGAGAGCAGGAAGAAGAGGGAGGAGTTATCAAGCTATGGTCATTCCAGGAAGAGGAGCAGTTTGAGAGAGATACTGTGTGTTTAACCTTTTATTCACAATGAAGTTCTTGTCTCATTTGAAAACACTGGTCACCTGCTTTCTGGTGGCAAAGTAATCTTGGGAATTTGGGAGAGATCTACACATGGCTCCTCATTTCTCTGAATTCCTGTATTCTCCTAAAATCCAGCTCAATTAAACTTTTTCTGAGAGACATTTCAAACACAACAGATAAAGAATGTCAGACAAGAGTGTCAAAATAAAATTATTTTACACAAAAGCATCTTTGTAAACAGAAAAATTCTCATAAAAACAGCCCAAACACACCCTGGTAAAGTGAATTTTAGTAGCTGGTAGCTCAAACAAAAATTTGTGGAAAATAAGCCTGAACAGTCTTTTAAAAGGTTTTTTTTTTTTTTTTTTTCTTTTTTACATCCACAGTAATAACTGGCCTTTTACAAATACAGTAAGTAGCCAATTAAACCTATCAGTCTTTCAGTAACTTAAACCAAAAAAACAGCATAATTGTCTGCACTTACACTTAAAATATTCATTCCTAATTACCTGCAGCAGTTTCACACCACCATCTTCGTCTTATCGTCTTGAAAACAAATTCTTCAAGAAAACTGTAGACAAACTGAGTTGAGGAGCTTTAACCTCCACTACATCCCTGGTCAACAGGATGAAGGCGCCCTCTTGTGTCCTGCATCAGTTTTCAGATTTCAGTTGTTAACCTGCCATGATGTTCACTGCAGGAAGACATGTAAAAACTTCACTGAGCCTTTGGCAGCTTCAAACAATATCAGTAAAGAGAGATTCAAATATATACAATATCATACTGTGTCAGTTTGTTCATAGAAGTCACACTCTGTAACATCGATGCTGCATTCAGGTCACATGGGAAAGATGGGAGATTCTTGGGCTCCGTTATGCTGTGGGGGGCATTTTGCTGGCATGGTTTGGGTCCACTTGTCCCCTTAGAGGGAAGGGTCACTGCAAATCAATACAAAGTTGTTCTAAGTGATCACCTTTATCCTATGATGAAACATTTCTATCCTGATGGGAGTGGTCTCTTCCAGATGCCAATGCCCCCATCCATAGGGCACGAAGGGTCACTGAATGGTTTGATGAGTATGAAAATGATGTGAATCATATGCTATGACCTTCACAGTCACCAGATCTCAACACAAATTGAACACCTATGGGAGATTTTGGACTGACATTTTGGACGAGCACTCTCGACCACCACCATCAAAACACCAAATGAGGAAATATCTTTTTGAAGAATGGCGTTCATCCCTCCAGAAGAGTCCAGAGACTGTAGAATCAATGCCGAGGCTCATTGAAGCTGTTCTGGTGGCACGTGGTGGCCAAATATCTTACTAAGACACTTTATGTTGGTTTTTCCTTTAATTTGTCACCCGTCTGTATGTACAGCATGTTTGTGTGTGGTTTAAACTTAACATTAGTCAACAATTAGGTATTTATTCATCAACACAGCAACACTTGTAACAGGGATCGATCATTAACATGAACAATGTCTCTAGTCTCTAAAATATCAGAAAATAATTTTTGGGGGTAAATTGAGCCATTGACTCAACTGATTTTTGATTTGAACTGACTTGATGATTTTACTGCAAAATACTGAATTGTTGTTCTGCTGACATGCATCCTGGAAAATGTGATCTGTGATGCCATCACCTTCACTGAGCACGCCAAGAGGAAGACTGTGACCGCCATGGATGTGGTGTATGCTCTGAAGAGGCAGGGACGCACTCTGTACGGCTTTGGAGGTTAAACCTGATCTTGATATGCTGATACTAAAACACAAAGGCTCTTTTAAGAGCTGTCCTGTTGTACAGTTTGTAGTAATAGTTGTATATTAGAATATATTAGTATATTATCGTCAATACACTACTTTGTGTATAAAGTGATTTATGTCTCCTGCAATTTGTGTTGAAGCTCCACCTCATCATAAAGAAAAGGCACGGTTTATAATCATTAAGGGTTTAATTAATGGTTAAAAATCATTTATTAATGCTTTGAACATAATTATAAGCCATTGTTCAGCTTAATTTTTAGGCGACCGGGTTGTGAAAATATCCTTCTTTCTCTCAAAATAAATCTGAGGTGAGATGATTAATTGGGTTAGGAAGAGGTTCTGCTGGAGGTTTGTTTTTATTTTTGAACTTTTAATAATCTTTGCTTTTTTGTCACAAGAAAAAAATTCATTTACATTCTTATTCATTTGATTATTTTACTGTAGTCCAGTAGTCCCTTAAAATGTATTTATCCTTGTCGATTTTAAAATGTATATCAAAGATGAACAAAAAACATATTGTATGTTTATATGTCAAAATATATTTTATCTTGTCTCTTGTATATTTATATTTAATATATTTAATTATACCTTTGTTCCTTTTTATTTCTACAGTATGTTCATGTCTTGTTTCTGGTTTCTTTGCCTCAGTTTTTATTCCCTCTCTTGTTTTGTAAGTTACTTTTCTATCTTTTTGTATTGTTTAAAACATTTCTCCGATCATTAATATTCACAGAAACACAAGCACAAGGCTTAGACACAGTAATGTTGACATAACATGACCTGTATGGCCTCATCATCAAAAGACTTTCCAGCTTGTATCTTTGTCATGACATTATTTGACCCTGCAGGTCAGCTGTGGATGTGGCTACTGTGACTGCATGCTCAGTCTGAACCAAACACATTAGTTTATATTGTATTATTATTATTATTTAGTTATATGATCTTAGCTGTGTATTAAACATGTGAACTGATATATGTAAGGGAACATTTGCTTCTTAAATTAAAACATTTTACCCAGTAAATCAGATTTTAAGGTAGAAATTAAACTCATACCTTCACTCAGTCTCAATGTATTTATTTATTCATTGTCCTGCAAATATCAACGTGGATTATTGTGAGTATTTGTCAGGAGAACCTTTGAAGTATTACGTGCAAACGTTAGTGCAGCAGCGATACCTTGTGGCCAAAATGTACAGTGCAATTATATTTAGTTCAATGAACTCCGGTAGAGAATAAAAGTCAGTCCCTCCTTTGTTTTCATTGACCCTCGCTACTGTTGTCACTGGGAGATTTATACTTTTTAGCGCTTAAAATAACTGTCAATGACCTTTATAGTAGACAACACGTTCTCGTAATGCTCAACTAATAATATGGGAAGGAACTGTAATCTTTAATTTAAACATGAATTATCTTTGTGTCTTTCAATAGAAGCAACACAATATATGAAGTATGAGAAAATGTGACATTTCGAAGGAATCAAGCTCTCAGGTGAAGGTGTGGGTGGTCCTGAAAAGGACCTTTGAGTTGTTGGTACAAACAGCAGATTTACTTGGAGCTGGTGTACTTGGTGACAGCCTTGGTGCCCTCAGACACGGCGTGTTTGGCCAGCTCACCGGGCAGCAGCAGGCGGACGGCGGTCTGGATCTCCCTGGAGGTGATGGTGGAGCGCTTGTTGTAGTGAGCAAGGCGGGAAGCCTCACCGGCGATGCGCTCAAAGATGTCCCCAACAAAGGAGTTCATGATGCCCATGGCCTTGGAGGAGATGCCGGTGTCGGGGTGGACCTGCTTCAGCACCTTGTACACGTAGATGGCGTAGCTCTCCTTCCTGGTCTTTCTCTTCTTCTTGCCGGTCTTGGTGGCTTTAGACACGGCCTTCTTGGAGCCTTTCTTCGGGGCCTTAACTGGATCAGGCATGGTGAGTTCGCTGGATTTTCTCAAACGAATAACTCTCACAGCTCCAAACAGTCTCTATATATCCATCTGATGCAAACTTTACTGCGCCGTTGCTCACACAGGATTGGTTTAATTCTTGTTAGTGAGACTGAGCATGCGCAATATAAAACACCGCCCAACCTTTGATGAACAATCTGACCGCCTTTTTACTTCAAGAGCTGCCCACCTCATCTGAAGAGTCTCCACTGTTTATAATATAATATACTGTCCAAAAATCCATAACTATAGAGAAATAAACATATTGTATTTAGATTTAGCATTCCACAAGCTGATATGTTTTATTGACCAATGATAAAACATTAAAAAAATGCATAGATAGGTTTTATTTTATCAATAATTAATCCACAGTTTTTGATGCTATTTCTTCTGAAATAACAATACTTTTCAAAACTAATGTTAATATGAACTTTATTGATTCTCCCATGCTGAACCCAGCTTACACATTAAGATCATGTCTCTCTGCTCCACAAAAAGAATAACAGTGATTCCTTCAGTCTTTCTTTTAAATGATGTACAAAGCATCAGTAAATGATAATAATAACCAATAATACTTATAAACTGTGTTTTATCTTAGTTGAAGGAAGTGTTGTTCAAATCATTTTATACACAGACTAGCTCATGTGTTTATGTATATGCATAAAATACTAATATATAACTTATGATTTGTAGCCCCATTCTCAGTGATGGAAAATAACTACATTAAATGCAATAGTGTACTTTCACACAATTTTGAGATACTTATTCAATAATTTCCTTTTATGCTACTATTGTGTTTATCATGTAAATATTATTTTACTCCACAACATGTATGCAACATGCTTGTGTCAAATAAGCAAAGATGTTATCAAGTCCAAAAATAAACACAAGTGTGTAGCAGAACTTCTAACCCCATAATTAGTTTATACTTATATTCAAAGCATTAGTGAATGATTAATTAGCTAATAGTTCTTATAGTGTCCCTCATTATCATTAGATGTAACTTGGAAACTAATTAAAATTAAACATTTAAGTATTTTCATAGAAAGAGTAGTTTAAGTGTTTGTTTAACATACTAATGTATTTCAATGTACACCTAATCGTACAACAGAATAGCTCTTAAGAGGAGGTGGGTGGCTCTTAAAAGAGCCTTTGTTTGGGGATCAGTGGGTCAGGATCACGTTTAACCTCCGAAACCGTACAGAGTGCGTCCCTGCCTCTTCAGAGCATAAACCACATCCATGGCGGTCACGGTCTTCCTCTTGGCATGCTCGGTGTAGGTGACGGCATCACGGATCACATTCTCCAGGAACACCTTCAACACTCCGCGGGTCTCTTCGTAGATCAGACCGGAGATACGCTTCACACCACCACGGCGAGCCAGACGGCGGATGGCGGGCTTGGTGATTCCCTGGATGTTATCACGGAGAACTTTACGGTGACGCTTAGCGCCTCCTTTACCGAGTCCCTTTCCTCCTTTGCCTCTACCACTCATTTTTACTGTTCTTCCTTTAAACAAGTTAAAGTCGAATGTGAGAAAAATATTCGAGAGCTTCTTCTTTTAAAGCGTGTCTGCGGACGTAAAAGAGGACTGTTGGCGCGAACTTTGCTGGGCGGTGCCAAATTCAGCAGCTCAGCCCACCTCGTTTTTTCAAAGCAGGCTGATCTCTTCCCTCCTTTTTGATTGTTTTTGCTCCATTTTGTATCTTTTTCTGAGATATTCGGCAGGTTAACCTGCTGTTGGTTGGAAACAGACCCTCAGCTGTAGTATTTGTATTGTTCTTGCTGCACATGAAAAGAAATTGAATGTAACGATCCTCTCATATCATACTATATAATATAGTTTGCTATACAAATGATTGTAGACAACCATAAAGGCAAACCTACATGCTGTGGATTTTGGCCTCCATCATTTTGATCTTTTAACAGCCAGTATGAACAGGAGGAATGAACAGCGAGGAAACTGTGAACTCTTCCTTTAACTGTTCAAACCGAGGCTCTGGATTCCTCTTGAGCTCTTTAGGTCCATTCAGTAATCCATCCATGGTGTTTATTGAAGAAATGTTTTGTGTCAATTTCCTGACAAACAACTACCAAAGGTGTATGGTCTGAAGAGGCAGAGATGCATCCTGTACAGCTTCAGAGGTTAACTTCATCTGATCATTACAACAAACCAAAGTTCCTTTTAAGGGCCGTACACGTACTCTAAAAGAGCTTTTACATCCAGTAATCAAATGTGCTTCAAATGTGTTTTAAAATGGATATATCTTAAATGTTAAAATGTTAAATGCTGATAAATATACAGACTACAATAACCATGTTCTTATATTAGTCTATTGATATAGATACACAAAATAACATTTGGTCCTAAAACCACACTGATAGATCAAAATCCTTTGTTTCTGGAAGTTACACTGCAGAGCTGCACACATCATAGTAAAAACCTGACTTGCTTTTCATGTGAAAATGATCATAATATCAAAGTTACTGTAATAATCACTGGAGATGATGAAATGCTTTGAAGGCTGAGTTCATTGGATGGATTTGAGTCCTTTATTTCTCTGGTTGCACATCTGATTCTAGATTTCAATGCTATAAACAAGTGAGCAGCAGTGATTTAGATTCGTCATGTCAATGTTGAATTTATAATACCATGTTAGTGGATTTATTATTCTAAATGCTCTGAATAGATGATTGGGAGCAGAGTGGAGTCTGTAGTTCACAGCCCCACAAAGTCTTGAATATGACTCAACAATAGGAAAAGTAGCACTAAAGGAGCTATGGATTGATTATCATTAGCAATGATTAACTGAGTTGTTGTTCTGCTGACATGCAGGATTGACATGTTTATATAATAACATAATAAAATGACTGAATAAATATAAATATTTATGTCAGCAGAACAACAACTCAGTTAATCGTTGCTAATGAACAAATAAATAAGTCAGTGTCAGACACTAACAGTACTGTTAGGGATGAGACAGTCCTGAACAGAACTAGTGACTTTTGTTTTTTGTTTCTTCCAGCAGAGGAACTAGATTAATCTCTCTAGTCGTCTGAATCACGTCAACACTAAGAAAAAATATTCTCAAAACATCTAATTAATGGAGAAAATAATGTCTGAAGGAGTTTAGGAGGTTTTGCGCTATTTTTTAAAGTAATATTATTGACATGTCTAATAAAATGGGAATATATATTTTTACATAAATGAACATATCAACAGTGATGCTTTATTAAAATTCACCTAATGTATGTCCACTGTTTACTCTTATAGGGCCTGATTTTGTGCACTGGCCCAGGGAAAGCCTTTATTATTACACGTTTTTTTTCTAATCAAATGGTTTTATATGGATGCCTTTTTTTTTTTTCTTTAAAAAGGCTTCTTTTAACTCTGAGGAAGTCGTAACCTGTGAAAGTGAAAGTCCGTCAGCAGAACACACAGAATAACTGTAAGCGAAATACTGTAGCAAAGCACAAACTGAAATATAATATATAAATATGTGTATATATATATATATATATATATATATATATATATATATATATATATATATATATATATATATAAAATAAAAGCATTCGCAAATTTTGGGTGAAAATTTTTAACTGAAAATCGAAAGGTTATGAAGCAGCAGTTTATCGTTGTCATGACAATTTGCCAAACTGAACTCGCCGCCAGCCTGAACCGAGACATAAAATTCACGTAAAGTGTCATTAAGCAAAACCGCAGAGTTTGTATCCAAATCAGTGTTCCTTTTGTTTTTGGTAGAGAAAGCCTCTCAGTATATTAACTGCCCATATTTTGCCTTTTTTGTATTAATCTCATCCTTCTCTTCCTCTATCATTTGAAGCTCTCCAGGTGTCAGTTCCTTGTGCCGTTTTTCGCTTGGTTTCTGTCTTTTCTTTTCAATTTCCCACTGCTGCACGCAGTCTACAGCTGGAAGGAATAGTGTTGCACAGTATTTATTATGTATTATTTATATTAAAAATAGTTCTCAGAATGAAAGAAGAAATGTTCACAGCCATAGAAAAGCTCTGACAGGAAGTCTGGCTGAACTGCATCATGAGCCTCATCAATGTGTTTGCTGCGACCAGAATCACTTCATATTATTACAAACTGATCAGCAACAGATGGATGTTTTTACTTTGAGTTTGTGAACAAACATGTAAACCAGCTGGAAAACTACTTTTGGTGGAGCTCTGATGTATTTTACAGCATTTTAGGAGAGAAATGAGAGAGAAAAGCCGCTGAGCAGTGCTGTTGACGACGGTGAACAGGTGAGGTTTGTTTGCTCCACAAAGAAAAATCAGAGAACATCAGAGCTCTACATGACTTCAATATGAAGAGACACAAGTCCGCTATCTGCTGCCTTCACTGTCAGCCTTCAGCACTTGTCACACACTCAGTTTTCACTCTTTTATTACTAAGAGAAAACACAAGTGTCAGACATTCACACTGCATAGAGGAGGCAGCAGCTGGACTGAGTCTCCACGGTTCTCATGGTGTGTTTAAGTGCAGCCTCCTGCCTCTGACTTTCCATCAGTCTACTCAGACTCTGATTGTCTCGTATCGGACCAGAACTTAAAAGATATAATGGCAGAAGTAGCTCCAGCTCCCGCCGCCGCCCCGGCTAAAGCCGCCAAGAAGAAGGTTTCCAAGCCGAAGAAGACTGGCCCCAGCGTCAGCGAGCTCATTGTTAAGGCTGTGGCCGCATCCAAGGAGCGGAGCGGCGTGTCTGCAGCTGCCCTCAAGAAGGCTCTGGCTGCCGGAGGTTACGATGTGGAGAAGAACAAGGCCCGCGTCAAGACCGCCATCAAGAGCCTGGTGGCCAAGGGGACTCTGGTCCAGACCAAGGGGACCGGGGCCTCCGGCTCCTTCAAGATGAACAAGAAGGTTGAAACCAAGGCCAAGAAGCCCGTAAAGAAAGCCGCTCCTAAAGCCAAGAAGCCCGCCGCCAAGAAACCCGCAGCGGCTAAGAAGCCCAAGACAGCGGCAGCCAAGAAGACAGCAGCTGCTAAGAAATCCCCCAAGAAGGTCAAGAAGCCCGCAGCGGCCAAGAAAGCAGCCAAGAGCCCCAAGAAGGCCGCCAAGAGCCCCAAGAAAGTGGCCAAAAAGGCTCCTGCAGCCAAGAAAGCCCCCGCAAAGAAGGTGGCCAAACCCAAAGCCAAGAAGGCAGCACCCAAGAAGAAGTGAGCTGTCATCAGTCTCAACATCTCAACCTGATCAAAGGCTCTTTTCAGAGCCACACATCTTTATCTAAGAGCATGATCCTAATTATAATATGTTTTAACTATATAGTGTTTTCATACTAATTGATAACACAGTGGTCTTTTATTCAGCAAAGTAAACTTATGTTAAAGAGAAAATATGAAAATGAAGTCAGATTAGTGGGAGAAGGAGCTCCTTTGTTCCTCTCAGTACCTCGCTTAGTAGGCAGTTATATGTAAAAATGGTGACTGCAGTTATAAATATATCAATTCATAGTCATGTTTTTAGAAATATAATTTCAAATATGAAATAGCCATTCTTCTAAAAATCATTTCCTGTTCACATCCACTCGATTATAAACTTAACTTAAATATTTTGCATATTTGTGTAATATATCAACATTACATATCCATAACTAAAGAAAAACCAAACCAAATCTAAAGGGAACTTCACTGTTTCATGTATTATGAATATGTGAAACACAGAATAAATCACCAAAATTATGGGGGGGGGGGAGAGTTAATCTCATTTTTGGCTGTCAGGCTAAAAAAAACTGATTTATTGGCCAAGTGGGCCAGTTGGGGGAAAATGTTACTGGATCCTGCATATTCTGTTAACTCAGTCTGTGTCATGGTCTGCACTGAGCAGCACCAAATACAGCAAATCTCTTAGGATGACATTGAACTGTAAATGTATTCCACAGGTTGATATTTATGATAATTAGTTCAGTTTAAAATAGTGTACAATTCATATAGGTTAATATATATAGACAACCATTGTTATAAATTACTACAGACTAGACTATCTTCTTTTAAATGTTGATATTCTTGGCAACACAACGAACAGCCATTATGATTTGAATGCAGTTATCATATATTGTAACACTGAATATAAATATGTTGGATACATTATGTACATAATTCATGTCTTAACTACAGTGTATGATAGAGATATGAGGATCTGTGTTCTTTATCAGGAGTGTGTGGCTCTTAAAAGAGCCTTTGCTTGGTTTCCAGCAGTCAGCCAGGCACCAGGTTTACTTCTTGGCGGGCTTCTCGGTCTTCTTGGGCAGCAGGACAGCCTGGATGTTGGGCAACACGCCGCCCTGAGCGATGGTCACTCCGCCCAGCAGTTTGTTGAGCTCCTCGTCGTTGCGGACAGCCAGCTGCAGGTGACGGGGGATGATCCTGGTCTTCTTGTTGTCGCGAGCAGCGTTTCCAGCGAGCTCCAGGATCTCAGCGGTCAGGTACTCCAGCACAGCCGCCAGGTAGACGGGGGCGCCGGCACCCACACGCTCCGCATAGTTGCCTTTGCGCAGCAGCCTGTGAACACGGCCGACTGGGAACTGGAGCCCGGCACGAGAAGAGCGGGTCTTTGCCTTAGCACGGGCTTTGCCTCCGGTTTTGCCGCGTCCACTCATAATTACGGTCACTTTCTAGAGTCTGTTCTCAAGAATCTGGGGAGCAAAGGCACCAAACCCTCCTTTATATGTCCACGAAGCGGGAAGCTTCCAGTACAGCAGCAGAAGGAGACTCGCTCTCATTTTGGCGGACTTTTTCAAACGACTCATGTCCAATAAGCAGCGGAGGTTCATGCTCCTGTAGGCGGTGCTGAGCGCCAGGAGGAGCCGCTCACCAATCAGGACCCGGAGGTCTGAAGCAGCGTCACACTCACACAGCCGCTCCGACACTTTAAGAGCAGCGTGTCTCCTCTTCTCGCTACTATTTTCTCCTGATCAGAGAAAGAAGACGAGATGGCAAGAACCAAGCAGACCGCCCGTAAATCTACCGGAGGCAAAGCCCCCAGAAAGCAGCTGGCCACCAAGGCTGCCCGTAAGAGCGCCCCGGCCACCGGCGGCGTCAAGAAGCCTCACCGTTACAGGCCTGGTACCGTGGCTCTCAGAGAGATCCGTCGCTACCAGAAATCCACCGAGCTGCTGATCCGCAAGCTGCCCTTCCAGCGCCTGGTCAGAGAAATCGCTCAGGACTTCAAGACCGACCTGCGCTTCCAGAGCTCCGCTGTCATGGCTCTGCAGGAGGCCAGCGAGGCTTACTTGGTCGGCCTGTTCGAGGACACCAACCTGTGCGCCATCCACGCCAAGAGGGTCACCATCATGCCCAAAGACATCCAGCTGGCCCGTCGTATCCGCGGAGAGAGAGCTTAAACTGTCTGCTGCTCCACAAACCAACAACGGCTCTTTTCAGAGCCACATCACTCTCACTAAAGAACTGCTTCCTCTGCTGTCTTTACACCATCAACATTTTATTTTAATGCATCGATTCCAATTTGCTCTTTATCATGTTTTGGTGCTGTCATAAACATACAATTTTAGCTTGAAATTCAATTGTGGCTACAGAGCCTGCCAGGGTACACCACACTTCACTCCAATATATTCGCATTAATGGTATTTTCAAGTGGCAGCTAAAACTGAAAGGTTTTAATGACAATATAAGTGAAGTCAGGGATGGCAAAATCTAAAACTGTCATCAAAAGTGAGAAATCACTGATTATATAATCTCGGAGATCGGATCAAATTACAGCTACATAATATTTGATATAACCATTATGATATATCAATTATGTGAAAGTCCATGTGATAAACGTTGAAAGGGTGCCCTCTGGTGGGCAGTGTCTCCGTAACCTGCACAGTAGAAGTCAGAGGGGAAGAGTGAGGACCACAGCTGTTCAGAAAAGTGATGAAGCTGCAGTTTAGTGTTATGTGTTTGCATCTAAGTTAAAGAAGAAACTGACCAGTTTATTTAGATAATGAAGCTGTTTTTAGTAGTTCTCTGGTCAATTGGTGTCACCAGTGCGGTTTCCTCCTTAATTGACTGATAATGTCTGCACTTTGTCCTTGCTGTGTGTTAATGTCTTCATGTACAGTTTGGTCAACATGTCTAAGTTCTGGTTATTGATCTCTGTGTAAGAAGTGTTTAGAACAGTGGTAGTAGTAACAGTTCTAGTAGGTGTGGTGTGCTATTGAAGTGTGTGTTGTAAGATATGTAGATATAGTGCATCACATCCTTTGGTTTGAGGTTATTATGGAAAGAATTGTAATCCTCATTTACCCATAAGGTCTGCTTGTTATAACTGAATAATAAGTGACTATAATACACAATGTGAATGTATTCTCTCATGCTTTCTGTCATTTCCTTTAGAAGCACAGAACAGGAGTGTACGCTGATTGGTGGCCGTTAATCAATAAACCCACTGTACTATAGTCTCTCTATCGCTCTACTTCTCTATATCTCTCTATATAAAGCAATGAATCTCCGTCTGTATGTAAGCATGCATGTATGTATGCAAGTTTGTCCTTCGCAAATCTCGAGAACCGTTCATCCGGTCTACTTCATACCTGGCAGGTGGATTGCTGGAGAAACGGGGAAGTTACCTCATAAGTAACGTTGATAACGTTGATTTGCTTTTTCTTCTGCCCGCGGAGTTAACGAGCTGAAATACAGACAGCGCCATCCTGCTATTGCAACCCACATAGTGGTCGGAGGTGGGATTACATCCATAGTGTTAATGACTAAAAAACGACTTAAACTCTATTATTGAACTGTGTGTGAACGTTACTGTGAATGAAACTCGGCATGCATGTTCAAAACTTAGTGTTCGATGTCTCAGGCACGTTCAGAAATATATAAAAATACCTCATAGACAATGTTGCTTCTGCTTCTTCTTCTGCATGTGGATTCAACGAGCGGAAATACGGACAACGCCACTCTGCCATTGCAACATTGCACACTGTGGTCAGAGATGGGATTACATCCTTAGTGATAAGAACTACCATAGAGAATGAATTGAAGAAGTTTATAGAGTTAAGCTCTATTCCCGTTACTCATGCACGGGAACTTTGTATGTATGTTTAAAACAGTGCAGGATGTGTCAGGCACGTTTTGAACGGGCTCAGATCAACTTCAGCTCAACTCAAAATTTTAATCTCTAGATATTCTGCGTGTGAGGTGATTATGGAGCATCGGTAAATTGTAGCATCTACCAATAGTCTATATGAGAGGCATTTAGGGGACGGGCACAACTCTCTCTAGGTATCGAGAAATCTTCCCGTTTCAAACAGGCTCAAACAGGTGTGTCCTTCTACAGCATCTCTGAAACCATGACTCTCCTCCACAGAGTCCAGACCACATTCACTCAGCCTCTTTATGCTGGACTACGTCTTTATTCTTTATTCTCTTACGGGGACACTGCTGAGTTCTGCAAACTCAAATAGACAGAAGTCATTTAAGGGACAGTCGGTTAAATTCTGTATTAATTCTAGAAATGATTTTGTCTCTGTCATTGTTGCTGAGAGCTCGTTGCTGCAGTGTTTCTGCACAGAGATCAGCTGTCAATCAAACATTATGGTCAACTTTGACATTTTCTCATCTGTTGTTATGTAAATATTTGAGTTTCTTTAGTTGCTGCTCTTTCTTGTGTCTGTTTCACCATGGAGGCTTTCACTGATCATGATGATTTTTTTTTATACACAAACTTGCATTTCTCAACTCTGCTCTTGTTTCTCTTCCACTTCATCAGTCTGAACAGAGAAAGAACCAGAACTTCCTTTATCAATAGATATTTTACTCTCACGACTTTGTAAATCTGTCAAGAAATTTACATTCACGTTGATGCATTTAGTAATGCTTTTGTCCAATGTCACCACATTTACTCTTGTAGCTGCACTCATGAGTGAAACTTTTTTTTTTACAGTGATCAGTGGAAAACGAGAGGAAGCAGCAACACACATGCGAGAGAAAACTATCACGTTATGTCAAAACAACAATATTATACAGTTAAGGGGCTTGATGGAAAAACTCAGCTGGATTTTAGGAGAATACAAGAATTCAGAGAAACAGGGAGTCATCTGTAGATCTCTCCTAAATTCCCAAGATTACTTTGACACCAGAAAGCAGGTGACCAGTGTTTTCAAATGAGACGTGAGCTTCATTGTATTAAAAAAGGGTTAAACACACAGTAACTCTCTCAAACTGCTCCTCTTCCTGGAATGAATCATAGCTTGATAACTCCTCCCTCTTCTTCCTGCTCTCAAACACAACAAGCTCCAGTCTGTCCACATATTTCCTTGTTCCCTCCCCTTCAGATCTACAGTTTGAAGATGGGTGTAACCAACATGTAAAAGAGCTGCAGCCTCCATTCACTGCAGAAACACATGCTGTTTAGATCAAAGGTCAAAACCTGTTTAACTTCTCAGGAAGTGAAACTCAGACAGTCGTTGCCACTGAGAGGTGAAATGGCGCAGCAAGGAGCTCAGTTGGACGGAGCAAAATTCTGCTGTTCGATCTGTCTGGATCTACTGAAGGATCCGGTGACTATTCCCTGTGGACACAGCTACTGCATGAGCTGTATTAAAGGTTTCTGGGATGGAGAGGATGAGAAGAAAATCTACAGCTGCCCTCAGTGCAGACAGACCTTCACACCAAGGCCTGTCCTGGTGAAAAACACCATGTTAGCAGATTTAGTGGAGGAGCTGAAGAAGACTGGACTCCAAGCTGCTCCTGCTGATCACTGCTATGCTGGACCTGAAGATGTGGCCTGTGATGTCTGTACTGGGAGGAAGCTGAAAGCTCTCAAGTCCTGTCTGGTGTGTCTGGTTTCTTACTGTGAGAAACACCTCCAACCTCATTATGAATCTGTTGCATTCAAAAAACACAAGCTGGTCGACCCCTCCAAGAAGCTCCAGGAGAACATCTGTTCTCGTCATGATGAGGTGATGAAGATTTTCTGCCGTACTGATCAGCAGAGTATCTGTTATCTCTGCTCTATGGATGAACATAAAGGCCACGACACAGTCTCAGCTGCAGCAGAAAGGACTGAGAGGCAGAGAGAGCTCGAGGTGAGTCAACAAAACATCCAGCAGAGAATCCAGGACAGAGAGAAAGATGTGAAGCTGCTTCAACAGGAGGTGGAGGCCGTCAGTCGCTCTGCTGATAAAGCAGTGGAGGACAGTGAGAAGATCTTCACTGAGCTGATCCATCTCATCCAGAAAAGAAGCTCTGATGTGAAGCAGCAGATCAGATCCCAGCAGGAAACTGAAGTGAGTCGAGTCAAAGATCTTCAGGAGAAGCTGGAGCAGGAGATCACTGAGCTGAAGAGGAAAGACGCTGAACTGAAGCAGCTCTCACACACAGAGGATCACAACCAGTTTCTACACAACTACCCCTCACTGTCACAACTCAGTGAACCTACAGACTCATCCAGCATCAATATATGTCCTCTGAGATACTTTGAGGATGTGAAAGCAGCTGTGTCAAAGCTCAGAGATCAACTACAGGACATCCTGGGGGAGAAATGTACAAACACCCCACACAGAGTTATCCGGGCAAAACCGCGTCCTGCTAGGCTATTGTCATCCTCTCTCAGGTTAAGGGCCCAGAGGGCTGCCTCACACACTCTCAAAATGTTGGATTCCCCCTTAACTGAGGTACCACTGCAGCAACAACCAGTACTGGACACTACCCCCTAAGGGGCCCCATGTCATTGGTGTCTCTGGCCCTGTTTACACCTGGCATTAACATGCATCTTGGGTGATCCCATCACAAGTGGACAGATGTAAGTACAGGTGTAAATGCAATGCTAAGATGCATTGAGGACTTATTGAGATCTGATCGCTCAGACCACATTCAGAAGTGGTCTGGGCCTTATATTGCCACATTCTTTTAGCATTGTGAATGCGAATGTGTCCTGGGCCACACTGAAGGACCGCGTATTCAACTGACGTCCTCTATTTTCGAGCAGGCACGGCGGGAAGTGCATTGCTGCCTCCCGGTCTGTGAACTCTCCATCCAAAGCTGTGTTCAACTTGTTTGATAACACTATAAAGAAATACATTATTTTGTTTTATTTTGTCTCAGTGGGGAGACGGGGTGATCACTGCGTATAACTCTACATACTCTCTAATTCTTGTTTCATATATATATATACTGTTATCAAACAAGTTGAACACAGCTTTGGACGGCAGATACATGGCCCCTGTCCTCCTGTCCTGGTTAAAAATAACAATGTATTTGGTCTTTACAAACAGAAATGATGTAGGTGTTTATTTGTATATAGAGCAGGGAAGTGAAATCCGATCACAAGTGGTCACTCAAGGAGCATGTGGAGACACATGTTGATGCCAGGTGTAAACAGGGTCTCTGTGAGTCACAGAGCTGGTCACAGATATGCATGTTTAATTGCATTGACGTTATGCAAAATAGCGAGGGATTATCCATCTGGGAGTGAAAAAAGAAACAGGAAGAAAGAGGAGGAAGACAATGCTGGACTACATCTTTACTACTCTTTCGGGAACACTGCTGAGTTCTGTAAACTCAAATAGACAGAAGTCATTTAAGGGACAGTCGGTTAAATTCTGAGTTAATTCTTAAAATGATTTTGTCTCTGTCATTGTTGCTGAGAGCTCGTTGCTGCAGTGTTTCTGCACAGAGATCAGCTGTCAATCAAACATTATGGTCAACTTTGACATCTTCTCATCTGTTGTTATGTAAATATTTGAGTTTCTTTAGTTGCTGCTCTTTCTTGTGTCTGTTTCACCATGGAGGCTTTCACTGATCATGATGATTTTGTTTTATACACAAACTTGCATTTCTCAACTCTGCTCTTGTTTCTCTTCCACTTCATCAGTCTGAACAGAGAAAGAACCAGAACTTCCTTTATCAATAGATATTTTACTCTCACGACTTTGTAAATCTGTCAAGAAATTTACATTCAAATTGATACATTTGGTCATGTACAAATCAGATATTATAAAGTCTTATAAAACTTGAATTATTGTGATAATAATCAATAAGGAGATCATTTATGATGTTGTTGTACATAGCTGACATTCTGGGTTAAACTAACTGATTGTGTGGATGAAGTGAATCTGAACATGAAATCATTGAACAAGAGTCATTTAACAGACTTTACTGATTGGATGTGTGAACAATCTGAAGCTTTATATCATCAATAAAGTTGTTTTATTTCAAGATTGAACAAAGTATTTTCTTCTGTCTTCATCTCAGGATCTCATTCAAAGCTTCTGGAGAAAATGTGAAACTAATATGAGAGTTTATTTGAGGCAGTTTTCCTCCTGAAACACCACAAAGTACAGAGTTCATGTTCAGAGCAGAAGAACGTTTGTCAGTCAGTCTCTGTACTTTCAGCTTTCTTCACTAAAACAGCTTCATCACAGAGAAATGAGCAGAGTTTTCAATCACCTGAATAATTATTTTTTAAGTTGATTTTCATGAAGATGAAAGTTCAGAATGAGGCTGTCATGTTGGTTCAGTGTTTAACTCTGTCACCTCACAGTCAGACGCTTCTGGGTTGTAAAGTTTTAATCCAGACTTGATTCAAACTTCTTGTGACTAATTTTGTCTGGGGTGTCATTAATTGGCAACAAAGAAATGCATCTAAAACTGTTGTGATTAGTGTTTCAGACAACTGTGATTGATTTATTGAACCATCACAGGTATTTTTCAGATTTTTATATCCGGCAGAAGCTGCTGCCTGGACTTGAGCCTGATATGATCTGTATGGCGTCATCATCAAAATACTTTACAGCTTGTATTTTTGTCATGACATTATTTGACCCTACAGGTCAGCTGTGGATGTGGCCTACATTTATTGCATGTTCAGTCTGAGCCAAACACATCAGTCTATATTGTATTATTGTTATTGTAATTTAGTTATATGATCTAAGCTGTGTATTAAACATGTGAACTGATATAAGGGAACATTTGCCTCTTAAATGAAAACATTTCAGCCAGTAATCAAGTTTTTAGGTAGAAATTAAAGTCACAGTCACTTAGTATCAACATATTTATTGTATATTCATTGTGATGTAAAAATAAAATCAACATGGATTATTTGTCAGGACAACCACTGAAATTAAATGCGAATTTTAGTGAAGCAGTAGCGATATCTTGTGGCCAAAGCATACAGGGCAGCCATATTTAGTTCAATGGACTCTGGTACAGAATGAGAGTCAGGCGCTCCTTTGTGTTTTCATTGGTCCTCGTTACTGTGGTCATTGGGAGAATTCAAATGCAGATTCATAGGCAATTTTAGACTTTTTAGCCCTTAAATTCACGGTCGAGCCTCTCTGACATTTATAAGAGACAACACTTGTACCGACAAATTCTCATAATGCTTAATATGGAAATAAACTTCTTTGTTCTTTAATCTGCTACAAGAAACGGTTTAGTATGATACAGTCACGATATAGAGTCAAAGAAACTGAACACAAAAGGAACAAAGCTCTCAGGTGAAGGTGTGGGTGGTCCTGAAAAGGACCTTTGAGTTGTTAGTACAAACAGCAGATTTACTTGGAGCTGGTGTACTTGGTGACGGCCTTGGTGCCCTCAGACACGGCGTGTTTGGCCAGCTCACCGGGCAGCAGCAGGCGGACGGCGGTCTGGATCTCCCTGGAGGTGATGGTGGAGCGCTTGTTGTAGTGAGCAAGGCGGGAAGCCTCACCGGCGATGCGCTCAAAGATGTCCCCCACAAAGGAGTTCATGATGCCCATGGCCTTGGAGGAGATGCCGGTGTCGGGGTGGACCTGCTTCAGCACCTTGTACACGTAGATGGCGTAGCTCTCCTTCCTGGTCTTTCTCTTCTTCTTGCCGGTCTTGGTGGCTTTAGACACGGCCTTCTTGGAGCCTTTCTTCGGGGCCTTAACTGGATCAGGCATGGTGAGTTCGCTGGATTTTCTCAAACGAATAACTCTCACAGCTCCAAACAGTCTCTATATATCCATCTGATGCAAACTTTACTGCGCCGTTGCTCACACAGGATTGGTTTAATTCTTGTTAGTGAGACTGAGCATGCGCAATATAAAACACCGCCCAACCTTTGATGAACAATCTGACCGCCTTTTTACTTCAAGAGCTGCCCACCTCATCTGAAGAGTCTCCACTGTTTATAATATAATATACTGTCCAAAAATCCATAACTATAGAGAAATAAAAATATTGTATTTAGATTTAGCATTCCACAAGCTGATATGTTTTACTGATCTATGATAAAACATTAAAACAATCCATGGATTTATTTCATCAATCTTTAATCCGCAGTTTGTGTGCTATTCCCTCTGAAATAACAATACCTTTCAAAAATGATGTTGATATGAGTTTTACTGATTCTCCCATGTTTGGACCCAACTGACACATGAAGATCATGTTTCTCTGCTCCACAAAAGAATAACAGTGATTCCTTCAGTCTTTCTTATAAATGATGTACAAAGCATCAGTAAATGATAATAATAACCATTAATGCTTATAAACTGTGTTTTATCTTTATTGTGAGCTGGAGTTTTTAACACAAGTTGCAGGAAGTGTTCAAATTATTTTATACACAGACTAGCTTGTTATGCTTATTTATAATATACTAATATATGATATATATGACTTCTAGCCCCATTCTCAGTGATGGAAAGCTACACTACATTAAAGTAAATGCATTCATGTTGTACCCTCACAATTTTGAGGTACTTCCTTTTCTTTACCATGTTCCTTTTATGCTACTATTGTGTTTATCATGTAAAATATTGTGCTTTTACTCAACATGGATGTCAGGTTATTCCCTAACCTTAAATTTATTAAATACAGTTCATTGAAGGTTTAAACACTGGTTTCTTCTTTTTCTCTCTTGCAACAGAAGGAAAGATCATCTTAAATCCAGAAGTAAATGTAGGTAGCAGAACTTCTTTCTAATCCCATTAATTATCTCACAACCACCCAAATTTGTTTTGAGAGAAAGAACAGTGTTTTCACAACCTGGTTGCTTTATACATATTTAAAGCATCAGTTAATGTCCATATTAATGTCCTAATGCTTACAAATTGCACTCTTCATGTATCAGAAGTCACGTTATAGGCAACGTCCAAATCGTTTAAATACAGACCAGCTTGTATATAACACAATAGCATATTCATGTATAATTATTAATACACAACAGGACAGCTCTTAAGAGGAGGTGGGTGGCTCTTAAAAGAGCCTTTGTGTTTGGAGATCAGCAGGTCAGGATCAGATTTAACCTCCGAAGCCGTACAGAGTGCGTCCCTGCCTCTTCAGAGCATAAACCACATCCATGGCAGTCACGGTCTTCCTCTTGGCATGCTCGGTGTAGGTGACGGCATCACGGATCACATTCTCCAGGAACACCTTCAACACTCCGCGGGTCTCCTCGTAGATCAGACCGGAGATACGCTTCACACCGCCGCGGCGAGCCAGACGGCGGATGGCGGGCTTAGTGATTCCCTGGATGTTATCACGGAGAACTTTACGGTGACGCTTAGCGCCTCCTTTACCGAGTCCCTTACCGCCTTTGCCTCTACCACTCATTTTCACTGTTCTTCCTTTAAACAAGTTAAAGTCGAACGTGAGAAAAATTTCCGAGAGCTTCTTATTTTAAAGCGTGCCTGCGGACGTAAAAGAGGATTGTTGGCGCGAACTTTGCTGGGCGGTGCCAAATTCAGCAGCTCAGCCCACCTCGTTTTCCCAAAGCAGGCTGATCTCTTCCCTCCTTTTTGATTGTTTTTGCTCCATTTTGTATCTTTTTCTGAGATATTTGGCAGGTTAACCTGACAGCTAACATTCTGCTGTTGGTTGGAAACAGACCCGCAGCTGTAGTATTTGTATTGTTCTTCATTTATTTAAATAAAATCTGTTTGGTAGTATCAGTTAGACTCAAGATCTCACTGGACTGTTGCCTCCATCAGCTGTGATCACAAGGAGCCAAAACACACTCAGTATAATTCTGCAGACTGGTTAGAGATTCATCCTACCGCATATGTTCAAGTAAAAAGAACCTCCCAGTTTTCATGTCTACTTAAGCAGACTACATTTATACTTAACAGATTTACTGCACAATAGTTGAGGTTTCATATGATGCTCACTGTCTCTGTAGATTATTCACTGCATAAACGCCTCTATATAGACGCCCATCTGTTTTGCTTTATTTTGTTTTTGTCTGGCTGTCAACATCTCCACATTTCTATGTATTTTTTGAGACATTGAGTGTATAAACCTATTGAGAGGGTTCACACAGTGAGACATCTCTTGGTCAGTCTTTGTAACTACTTTTGGCGTGCTTGCTGTTGGTTCTGTGACACTGATATTTCTAATAATGAGAACAGATTTTACTATCCACAGTACATCCTGAGGAAAACTTACTAAAGTGCTTCCATTTACAAAATAGACATAATGCGTTATGGTCACTCAGCTGCAAATGAACCGACAATACAATAAAACGCTGTAACATTACTTTATGAACCAACTGAGTATTTCAAAATGAAGAACAGCGCATTCATTTAATATGAAAAACATTTTATTGTCATTATAGGTCACAATAAATTATTATTTAACTATAATCATCAATTATTAAAGGTTAAAGGTCTGTCTATCTGTAATACACAATACACACAATATAGTGTATGTACAATATGAGCTGTTTTGTCAGCGAATAAATGCTGCAACTCCTCAAGATTGAAGCCGAGTTCCTGTTTCTTGCTTGTCACCAGTTGATAATAGTGGAGGGAGTTAAACCCCGAAGTCAGTGGTGACTTCGGCCCTGGAATATTACACAACGTCTCCTCTGTACTTCCCGATCACGGACGCTGAAGCAGCAAAGGTTAACACTACAAACATAAAGCTGCATATCACTGTGACTCTATCATCCTACCTGTCCTCCATCTTGTTTGCACAGTCCTCAACATTCTTTGAAAGTCAGAAAGCTTTCATCTTCACAGAGCAATGAAGCCAACAGAGTTACAGATTACATATATAAAGAGGTTCAATTTATTTTAAAGCAGACTTAATCACCGTTCATCTCTGCACATCATCAGTGTAAGTGTCCTCAGACTATAAGTCATAACCCAGAGTATACTCACTGTGGAAAACAGATATGATGGACAGCTGGATGGATGCAGGGATACACATATACAGTATATAAGGTGCTGAGAGCAGTCACACAATGTTTGTGCTGATATAGACTCATAACAGAAATACAGTCTATGAGTAGATGGTAGGTCAGAATCACAGCTGCCCTGTATTATGTTGGATACAGCACAACATTTTGTACCTACGTCCAGCAGATGGCAGCGTTGCAGCTAAAAAAACTACAAGACTATAAAGTCCATATATACCAAACTCTGCTTTCATTAAATCTTATTGTAGAAGCTCAAAGCTAAATTCACTTCTTTTATTAAACATTCTGGCAGCTTGTTATTGACTCAACTTTTCATTTAGGAACCAGAATATGATCAGCAACAACAAATCAAATGTGATGATGCGGCACTAAAACACGAATCTTCCAGAGAAAACAGATCAGCTGCTGTGCACTTAATTCAAACATGACGGGGATAGTTACAGTTTGAGCTGCAGTGTTTGTGTGCAGTCACATCAGTTTTCAGGTTGTAAATAAAACTTGGGAATCTGAGATTTGAGACTATAGACATGTTGAAATCTGATTGACCAACAAGGAAATACTTAAAACCAGATGTAAATAATGATTAATTTATTTCATGATTAAATAATATCATGACTGGACCTGATAGAGCTTACACGCATTTCATTTGCTGTTGATGTTGTTGAAAAAAAAGTACATACACATACATACATATATATACTGAATGCCGCTTTTCATTTGTGTGTTAGTATTATGATGAAATGATTCCTAAATTACCTCTGCACTAGAAAAGGTGGAGTAACTTCACGTGTGATGGTGCAATAAATCAATCACAGTTGTCAGAAACACGAATCATGACAGTTTTAGATGCATTTGTTTGCTGCTTATTAAGCATAAATAACAGAAACTCTTCAGCACAGCAGGCAGTTTTGTGGATTGAGAGATTACACAACAGACAAAATGAGTCACAAGAAGTTTTAATCATGTCTGGATTAAAACTTTACAACCCAGAAGCGTCTGACTGTGAGGTGACAGAGCTAAACACTGAACCAACATGACAGCCTCATTCTGAAGTTTCATCTTCATGAAAATCAACTCAAACATGAATAAAATATCTTCCTATTCACAACTACACAGTCAGGACTCAACAAAACGTCTTCACACCCAAATTTAAAGAAATTAATTCTTACTATTTTACCAGATTTTCCAGCCCGCCTAACAAATCTACTTTATTGACTAAATGATCGACAACATGCAAATATATCAATACAAATATTAAACTAACATTTAGAACAAAGAGAAGTTTACATTTTCATATCAAGAAATGTGAGTAAAGGTTAAAAAAATTGTCATGAGCAGTGATAGCCTCCATGGATAAAAATACACAGAAAAGCAGAATTTGGTGAAACACAAAACATCATCAGAAAAAAATAAAGAAGAGAAAAAAAGTGTTGACAATCTCAGTTTGATTGACAGCTGATCTCTGTGCAGTTCAGAAACACCACAGCAACGAGCTCTCAGAAACAATGGAGACAAACAAAATGAAGATTTACAACACAGAATCTGACACATTAAGACTAAAATGACTTCTGTCTATTTGAGTTTACAGAACTCAGCTGTGTCTCTTAAATAACAAAGCCAAAGTCCAGCATAGAGAGGCTGAGTGAATGTGGTCTGGACTCTGTGGAGGAGAGTCATGGTTTCAGAGACGCTGTAGAAGGACAGAATACCTGCACTGTGATCCAGGTACACTCCTACTCTGGAGGAACCAGGACCTGAGACGGGAGTTGAGACTTTGTTGAACCAAAATGTATAACTTTTAGGGTAACATCTCAAAGCCCAAGATTTGTCATTGTGTCCAAATTTACATTCATTTGAGTCTCCTGCTCTGCTGATATTCTTGTATGCGACTGCTACATAAACTCCTCCCCCGCTCCACTCCACCTCCCAGTAACAACGTCCAGTCAGACTCTCTCTACTCAGGACCTGACGCCATACAGTGAATCTGTCTGGGTGACTAGAATACGATTGTTGTTGACTCTTTAGTTTTGTTTTTCTGTTCCCCTCAGATAATAACATTTTTGTATTCGCTGTGTTTGGATCCAGTGTGATTTCACATGAATATTTAAAGAACTCAGCTCTGGTCTTGGGTTCTGCTTCTGACAGTAAAACGTCCACTTCAGTCCCTGCCAATGAGATGTTTGTCCATTTCTCCCTCAGGATGTCCTGTAATTTATCTCTGAGTTTTGACACAGCTGCTGTCACATCCTCAAAGTATCTCAGAGGATGGATATTGATGCTGGATGAGTCTATAGATGCACTGAGTTGTGACAGTGAGGGGTAGTTGTGTAGAAACTGGTTGTGATCCTCTGTGTGTGAGAACTGCTTCAGTTCAGCGTCTTTCCTCTTCAGCTCAGCGATCTCCTGCTCCAGCTTCTCCTGAAGCTCTTTGACTCGACTCACTTCAGTTTCCTGCTGGGATCTGATCTGCTGCTTCACATCAGAGCTTCTTTTCTGGATGAGACGGATCAGCTCAGTGAAGATCTTCTCACTGTACTCCACTGCTTTATCAGCAGAGCAACTGACGGCATCCACCTCCTGTTGAAGCAGCTTCACATCTTCCTCTCTGTCCTGGATTCTCTGATGGATGTTTTGTCGACTCACCTCGAGCTCTCTCTGCCTCTCAGTCCTTTCTGCTGCAGCTGAGACTGTGTCGTGGCCTTTATGTTCATCCACAGAGCAGAGATAACAGATACTCTGCTGATCAGTACGGCAGAACATCTTCATCACCTCACCATGACGACAGCAGATGTTCTCCTGGAGCTTCTCCAAGGGGTCGACCAGCTTGTGTTTTTCAAATGCAACAGATTCATAATGAGGTTGGAGGTGTTTCTCACAATAAGAAACCAGACACACCAGACAGGACTTGAGAGCTTTCAGCTTCCTCCCAGTGCAGACATCACAGGCCACATCTTCAGGTCCAGCATAGCAGTGATCAGCAGGAGCAGCTTGGAGTCCAGTCTTCTTCAGTTGCTCCACTAAATCTGCTAACATGGTGCTTTTTACCAGGACAGGCCTCGGTGTGAAGGTCTGTCTGCACTGAGGGCAGCTGTAGATCTTCCTCTGATCCTTTCCATTCCAATGTGTTTTAATACAGCTCATGCAGTAGCTGTGTCCACAGGGAATAGTCACCGGATCCTTCAGTAGATCCAGACAGATCGAACAAGAGATTGTTTCCTGGTCCAGCTGAGCTCCTTGCTGCGCCATTTCAGCTCTCAGTGGCAATGACGGTCTGAGTTTCACTTCATTAGAAATATAACTAGTTTGAGCTCTGATCTAAATAGCATGTGTTTCTGCAGTAAAAGGAGACTGGCCGCTCTTGCACTTCACCACATGTTGGTTACACCCATCTTCAAACTGTAGATCTGAAGGGGAGGGAACAAGGAAATATGTTGACAGAGTGGAGCTTGTTGGTTTTGAGAGAAGAAGAGGGAGGAGTTATCAAGCAGATTCATTCTAAGAAGAGGAGCTGTTTGAGAGAGATACTGTGTGTTTAACCCTTTATTCACAATGAAATTCATGTCTCATTTGAAAACACTGGTCACCTGCTTTCTGGTGACAAAGTAATCTTGGGAATTTGGGAGAAATCTACAGAAGGCTCCTCATTTCTATGAATTCCTGTATTTTCCTAAAATCCAACTCAAAAACATTTCAAACACAACAGATAAAGAATGAAGACATGGAACAATATTGTAAAATAATAGAACCCCCAAAATGTAATTAAATAATATTTGACATAAGTCATTTTGGTATTTTTAATTAAGCACTGTTTTAAGATAATTAACTAGAAGATATATTCTAATGTTAGATTTAAAGAATACAAAAAGTAAGTTATGTTGTTGCAGTTCTGAATCCCACAGGACATGAATTCATCAGATTATTTGGTTCTGCAGTTAAACTGGAGACTGTAATGACTTCTCATTATACCAGTAAAGGATCTAAGTTTAATTAATCAGTGTCAAGACAATTTATTTTACACAAAAGCATCTTTGTAAAGAGAAACTTTCTCATAAATACCACCCAAACACACCCTGGTAAAGTGAATTTTAGTAGCTGGTGGCACAAACAAAAATTTGTGGAAAATAAGCCTGAACACTCTTTTTTTTTAGCAAATATAAAATAGCCAATTTAAACCCACTAGTATAATTTGCTGCACTTGCACTTAAAATATTCATTCCTAATGACCTGTAGCAATTTCATACCAGCATCTTATCGTCCTGAAAACATGTTCTTCACTAAAACTGTAGACAAACTGAGTTGAGGAGCTTTAACCTCCATTACATCCCTGGTCAGCAGGATGAAGGGGCCCTCTTGTGTCATGCATCAGTTTTCAGATTTCACTTGTTAACCTGCTGTGATGTTCACTGCAGGAAGACATGTAAAAACTTCACTGAGCCTTTGGCAGCTTCAAACAATATCAATAAAGAGAGATTCAAATATATACAATATCATACTGTGTCAGTTTGCTCATAGAAGTGACACCCTGTAACACTGATGCTGCATTCAGGCCACATGGGAAAGATGGGAAGATGGACTACAGATGCAAATTAAATTCAAGCTAAATCTGGTGCAGTGCATCATTTATGCTTAATACTGCACACTGTCCTGTTCAATAAATCAATTAAAATTAAAGAATTTCCAGTTTACAAATTTTATTCACATCAGCTTTCAGCAGGTAAATAAAATTTGGGAATGTGAGGATAAAATGTGATGTAGTTATAATTTTATCCTATCTCTAAGATTATATTGCTATCGATAATTTCTCATTTTAGATGACAATTTCCCTGACTTCACTTATTTTGTAATTACAAGCTGTCTCATAAAAAACACCCAAACACACCCTTTTTTTACATCCACAGTAATAATTGACCTTTTAGCAAATATAAAATAGCCAATTTAGATGTCGCATTATAGCACCAACATGTCAGACCAAAACAAATGTGCGTGTCGTTCACTCAATAAAGTTGGAGAAAAAAAAGGAAAGCGGTCCTTGAACTGACAGCTTAGGAAACTCAGATCAAACTGTCAAATGAGGCAGTGCTGATTAAATATGGATCAAGATTCTGGTACTGCATTACCCATTTCTCGCCTCAAATGTTTTCATAAACATATTTCAGTTTACTGTTTATCTTTTATTTGAGAAAATTTGTAACATGGCCTCCATCTTAGAAATGGACATGGAGGGACTCACACATGTGGCCGGGCCGGCTATCAAAACAAAGAACAGAGAAGCTCAAACAACAACACACACAGAGGGAGTGTGACTTCATTCTCTGCTCAGGTCGCCATTAACTCACTATATCTTTACATAGCAAATGGTTGTTTACTGACATCAAGTGAGGCTGATTGTGGTTTGTTGCACCTTTAATGTTTATAGAAATTTAGAAACCAATATAAACTTGCAAAACAGAAGCACAGGCATGAAAAGCACAAAAAGGTCATAAGAAATTGTACAACAATCACTCTTAATTAAACATCAAGTTGTAAAAGTCAAACTAAAATAACAATTTATTGTATAAAACACTTGCATGACTAAAATGAGTGCACTAACTTTACAACCCATCAGAATAATATTGTCATCAATCACCTTTTAATTTCACTCTGGACTGAAAAGCAAGATGTGCATTTATCTCATTATATTATTTGATATTTAAAAGGTAAAATGTTTTCTTACTCCACTTCCTGTTTTGTCAGTCACGCTGCTCTTCTGTCATGTCTTAATCTCTTACCTGGAAACTTATTTATCAAAAGTTGACATTTATCGGTTACCCCTTTGCTTTGGGACTTAAGTTGCCAAATTTTATTGTTGGTATTTCATTGTTTGAGTACAACAAAAGTAGGTGATAAATAGTCTTTCTGTTATTTTTGTTTATAGAGTTTGAGAGAGAAAAGTTATTAATTACCAGTTTAAGTAAACACAGTCGCTGTAAGCTTTTGGTTGTCTTTAAATCACAATGTTTTGGTAGCTACAGATTTGGAAGTACTTTTATGTATATAATGAAGTTATTGGAACTGATTTGCTGTTAATTGCCATGATTGCACAAAACTATTATGATGTGGTGAATGGTGAGGCAAGGAGCTGTACGACATGCAAGTGTTGCCAATAAAGGCTTAGTGTGCATGTTATCTTTATTAGTAAAATTAAATACCATATTCTTGTAAAATCTACCGTTACTGCTAATAGTTATTATACATCTCAATTTCACTTTAAGCTGTTTTGGTAGTTTTCTGGTTACTTGGTGTCACCAGTGCGGTTTCCTCCTTAATTGATCGATGATGTCAGCACTTTGTCCTTGCCGTGTGTTAATGTCTTCATGTACAGTTTGGACAACATGTCTAATTTATTGTTATTGATCTATTTGTAAGAAATGTTTAGAACAGTGGTGGTAGTAACAGTTGTAGTAGGTGTGGTGTGCTACTGATGTGTGTGTTGTAAGATATGTAGATATGCTGTTCCGGGTACTTTCATACCGGGAAGTCGATTTTTTTTTGGCTTCATGCGCCATTGAGCAACTTTCATAAGAATGAACGGGGCCCCTCCTCCGACGCTGTATCCAGTTCTCTTTATACATCCATGTAGAGAATGAATTGAAAAAGTTTATATTCTCGTTACTTATGCGCGGGAACTTTGTATGTATGTTCAAGACATAGTGCAGGATCTCCCAGGCACGTTTTGTTGTTGAACTTCAGTTCAACTCAAAATTTTAATCTCCAGATGTTCTGCGTGTGAGGTGTTTAAGGAACATCGGTAAATTGTAGCGTCTAATGATAGCCTGCGGGTGAGGCATTTAGGGAGCATTGATAAATTGTAGAGTCTACTGATAGCCTGTATCTCAGGCGTTTAGGGAGCATCGGTAAATCGTAGCGTCTACCAATAGTCTGCATGAGAGGCATTTAGGGGACAGGCACAACTCTCTCTAGGTATCGAGAAAGCATCCCGTTCTGAACAGGCACATTTTGAATGGGCACTGCACTAGTTCACTATATTCTCATCTCTGACCAGACGCCTGTGGTAATTCACCTGTTCTAAATCAGATAGGCCCACATAGCAAAATAATTTACAATGAGAGAATAATATAACGTCTGTTGTGAAACTCTTGAGATTGATGTTAAGGAAATACTGTGGTAACGATTAGAAAATATATTCAGGGAAACATTGAGAAAAACTTCTCTTATATAGACTGTTTGCCAGTATTGGTTCCAGCTACTGAACTTCAGTTTACCATGATTTGTTTGGGTTGTTTTTATGAGAGAGTTTCCCTTTACAAAGATGCTTTTCTGTAAAAAAAATTCTTGACATTGATTAATTAAACTTAGATCCTTTACTGATGTGATGAGAACTTGTTACAGTCTCCAGTCTAACTGCAGAACCAAATAATCTGATGAATTCATGTCCTGTGGGATTCAGAGCTGCAACAACATAACTTACTTTTTGTATTTTTTTAAGTCTAACATTTGAATATAGCTTCTATTTAATTATCCTAAAACAGTTCAGAATTTTTTAAAATGTTAAAAGGTCTTAAAGCAAATATTATTTGGTCACATTTTGGGAATTTTATTATTTTACAACAGTATTTGATGTCCTCATTCTTTATCTATTCTGTTAAAAATTTTGTATTTAAGAAAAAGTTGAATTGAGCTGGATTTTAGGAGAATACAGGAATTCGGAGAAATGAGGAGCCACCTGTAGATCGTTCCCAAAGTCCCAAGATTACTTTGCCACCAGAAAGTAGGTCACAAGTGTTTTCAAATGAGACATGACCTTTATTATTAAAAAAGAGTTGAACACATAGTATCTCTCTCAAACTGCTCCTCTTCTTGGAATGAATCATAGCTTGATGACTCCTTCGTCATCCTGCTCTCAAACACAACAAGCTCCACTATGTCCACATATTTCCTTGTTCCCTCCCCTTCAGATCTACAGTTTGAAGAGGGGTGTAACCAACATGTGATGAAGTGCAAGAGCTGTAGAAACACATGCTGTTTAGATCAGAGCTCAAACTAGTTTCACTTCCTTAGAAACTTCCCTAGAAGTTTCTAAGAAAGTCCTCAATCCACAAAACTGCCTGCTGTGCTTAAGAGTTTTTATTATTCATGCTTAATTGGCAACAAAGAAATGCATCTAAAACTGTTGTGATTAATGTTTCAGTGTGTTTTAAACATGTGAACTAATACATGTAAGGGAACATTTGCTTCTTAAATGAAAACATTTTAGCCAGTAAATCGGATTTTAAGGTAGAAATGAAACTCATACCTTCACTCAGTCTCAATGTATTTATTGTATATTTAATGTGCTGTAAATATCAACGTGGATTATTATGAGTATTTGTCAGGAGAACCTTTGGAGTATTATGTGCAAACTTTAATGTAGCAGCAGTGATACCTTATGGCCAAAATATACAGTGCAGTCGTATTTAGGTCAATAAACTCTGGTAGAGGATGAAAGTCAGTCTCTCTTTTGTGTTTTCATTGACCCTTGTTACTGTTGTCAGTGGGAGATTTAAACTTTTTGGCGCTTAAAATAACTGCCAATGACCTTTAAAGTAGACAACATGTTCTCATAATGCTCAACTAACAATATGGGAAGGAACTGTAACCTTTAATTTAAACATGAATTATCTTTAAGTCTTTAAATAGAAACAACACAATCATAATATACAAAGTATGAGAATATGTGACACATTTTGAAGGAATCAAGCTCTCAGGTGAAGATGTGGGTGGTCCTGAAAAGGACCTTTGAGTTGTTGGTACAAACAGCAGATTTACTTGGAGCTGGTGTACTTGGTGACGGCCTTGGTGCCCTCAGACACGGCGTGTTTGGCCAGCTCACCGGGCAGCAGCAGGCGGACGGCGGTCTGGATCTCCCTGGAGGTGATGGTGGAGCGCTTGTTGTAGTGAGCAAGGCGGGAAGCCTCACCGGCGATGCGCTCAAAGATGTCCCCAACAAAGGAGTTCATGATGCCCATGGCCTTGGAGGAGATGCCGGTGTCGGGGTGGACCTGCTTCAGCACCTTGTACACGTAGATGGCGTAGCTCTCCTTCCTGGTCTTTCTCTTCTTCTTGCCGGTCTTGGTGGCTTTAGACACGGCCTTCTTGGAGCCTTTCTTCGGGGCCTTAACTGGATCAGGCATGGTTAGTTCGCTGGATTTTCTCAAACGAATAACTCCAACAGCTCCAAACAGCCTCTATATATCCATCTGATGCAAACTTCACTGCGCCGTTGCTCACACAGGATTGGTTGAATTCTTGTGAGTGAGACTGAGCATGCGCAACACAAACACCGTCCAACCTTTGATGAACAATCTGACCGCCTTTTTACTTCAAGAGCTGCCCACCTCATCTGAAGAGTCTCCACTGTTTATAATATAATATACTGTCCAAAAATCCCAAACTATAGAGAAATAAACATATTGTATTTAGATTTAGCATTCCACAAGCTGATATGTTTTACTGATCTATGATAAAACATTAAAACAATCCATGGATTTATTTCATCAATCTTTAATCCGCAGTTTGTGTGCTATTCCCTCTAAAATAACAATACCTTTCAAAAATGATGTTAATATGAGTTTTAATGATTCTCCCATGTTTGGACCCAACTGACACATAAAGATCATGTTTCTCTGCTCCACAAAAGAATAACAGTGATTCCTTCAGTCTTTCTTATAAATGATGTACAAAGCATCAGTAAATGATAATAATAACCATTAATGCTTATGAAATGTGTCTTATCTTTATTGTGAGCTGAAACTTTTAACACAAGTTGAAGGAAGCATTGTTCTAATCATTTCATAAACAGACTAGCTAGTTATATGTATAATATACTAATATTATACTAATATATGACATATATATGTCTAGCCCTATTCTCAGAGATGGAAAGTCACTACATTAAAGTAAATACATTAGTGTACTTTAACACAATTGTGAAGTACTTATTCAATATTTTCCTTTAATGCTACTATTGTGTTTATCATGTGGATATTGTGCTTTTACTCCACATGTATGCCAAGTTATTTGCTTACCTTAAGTTTGAGATACAGTTCTTGTTTAAGACCTAAACATTGGGTTCAGATGTTACAAAGTCCAAAAGTAAGTACAAATGTGTAGCAGAACTTTGTTATGACCCCATTATTGGCTTATAATTATACTCAAAGCATTAATAAGTGATTAGTTAGGTGATAATTCTTATAGTGTCCCTCATCACCATGAGATGTAGCTTGAAAACATAAGGGAAAACATTTACATCATTTTACAGACAGAGTAGCTTGGATATTCATGACAATATACCACTTATCAAGTGACATCAATATAAGGACAGCTCTTAAGAGGAGGTGGGTGGCTCTTAAAAGAGCCTTTGTGTTTTAAGATCGGTAGGTCAGGATCAGATTTAACCTCCGAAGCCGTACAGAGTGCGTCCCTGCCTCTTCAGAGCATAAACCACATCCATGGCGGTCACGGTCTTCCTCTTGGCATGCTCGGTGTAGGTGACGGCATCACGGATCACATTCTCCAGGAACACCTTCAACACTCCGCGGGTCTCCTCGTAGATCAGACCGGAGATACGCTTCACACCGCCACGGCGAGCCAGACGGCGGATGGCGGGCTTGGTGATTCCCTGGATGTTATCACGGAGGACTTTACGGTGACGCTTAGCGCCTCCTTTACCGAGTCCCTTACCACCTTTGCCTCTACCACTCATTTTCACTGTTCTTCCTTCAAACAAGTTAAAGTCGAATGTGAGAAAAATGGTCAGTGCTTCTAGTTTTAAAGCGTGTCTGCGGACGTAAAAGAGGACTGTTGGCGCGAAATTTGCTGGGCGGTGCCAAATTCAGCAGCTCAGCCCACCTCGTTTTTCCAAAGCAGGCTGATCTCTTCCCTCCTTTTTGATTGTTTTTGCTCCATTTTGTATCTTTTTCTGAGATATTTGGCAGGTTAACCTGACAGCTAACATTCTGCTGTTGGTTGGAAACAGACCCTCAGCTGTAGTATTTGTATTGTTCTTGCTGGACATGAAAAGAAGCTGAATTTGACACTATATTTTGTGTCCGTTTAGACGCATTTCCTGACAAACAACTACCAAAGGTGTATGGTCTGAAGAGGCAGAGATGCATCCTGTATGGCTTCAGAGGTTAACTTCATCCAATCATTACAACAAACCAAAGCTCCTTTTAAGGGCCGTACACGTACTCTAACAGAGCTTTCACATCCAGTAATCAAATGTGCTTCAATGTTTTAGAATGGCTATATCTTAAATGTTAAAATGTTAAATGTTGATAAATATACAGCTTGCAACAACCACGTTGTTATAATAGTCTATCAGTAAAGAGACACAAAAAAACATTAGGTCAATGATGATGAAATGCTTTGAAGGTTGGATGGATTTGAGTCCTTTATTTCTCTGGTTGCACATCTGATTCTAGATTTCAACGCTATAAACAAATGAGCAACAATGATTCAGATTCGTCATGTCAATGTTGAATTTATAATCAAATATAAATCCCATGTTTTAGTGGATTTATTATTCTAAATGCTCTGAATAGATGATTGAGAGCAGAGTGGAGTCTGCAGTTCACAGCTCCACAAAGTCTTGAATATGACTCAACAATAGGAAAAGTAACACTAAAGGAGCTATGGATTGAATTTATATTTATTTAGTCATTTTATTATGTTTTTATATAAACATGTCAATCCTGCATGTCAGCAGAACAACAACTCAGTTAATCATTGCTAATGAACAAATAAATAAGTCAGTGTCAGACACTAATAGTACTGTTGGGGATGAGACAGTCCTGAACAGAACTAATGACTTTTGTTTTTGTTTTTTCCAGCAGAGGAACTAAATTAATCTCCCTAATCGTCTGAATCACATCAACACTAAAAAGAAAAATCTTAAAGCTTCTAATTAGTGGTAAAAAAATGTCTGAAGGGGTTTAGGAGGTTTTGCGCTATTTAAATATATATATATATATATATATATATATAATTATATCAACATATTATATCAACATATAAACAGTGCTGCTTTATTAAAATTCACTTAATGTATGTCCCCTGTTTAATCTCATAGGGCCTGAGGCCCATATGTTATTTTGTCCACTGGCCTCAAGAAAGCTTTTAATATTACACGTTTTTTTCTAATCAAAAGGTTTTATATGGATGTCAATGCCATTTTGTTTTTCTCTGTAAAAAGGCTTCTTTTAACTCTGAAGAAGTCGTAACCTGAATGTCAGTGAAAGTCCGTCAGCAGAACAGACAAAATAACTGTAACTGAAATACTGCAGCAAAGCAAAACTGAACCATACTTATTTTCTTCAATCAGTGTAATAATGCACTTTTTTATCACACTCCCACAGACAGAAGATGAATGTATATATTTTTAATTAGTACATTCAGTAAGGGATAATCAACGAGTAGCTGTGTGTTAAACGGTTTTAAGGCTCTACGCGAAACCTTAAAACCGTTTAAAGCATCTAAAAGTTGATTATTCCGCTTATTACATGGTATTTTGCCAACAATATGAAATAAAAGCATTTGCAGACTTTTGGTGAGAGTTTGTCCCCTCAAAATCGAAAGGTTATGAAGCAGGAGTTTACCGTTGTCGTGACAACTTCCCAAACTGAACTCGCCGCCAGCCTGAACCGAGACAAAAAAATCACGTAAAGTGTCATTAAGCACAACCTCAGAGTTTGTATCCAAATCAGTGTTCTTTTGGTTTTGGTAGAGAAGGTCTCTCAGTATATTAACTGCCCATATTTTGCCTTTTTTGTATTAATCTCATCCTTCTCTTCCTCTATCATTTAAGCTCTCCAGGTGTCAGTTCCTTGTGCCGTTTTTCGCTTAGTTTCTGTCTTTTCTTTTCTTTTCTTTTCTTTTCTTTTCTTTCCTCTGCTGCGTCTGCGGCTGGTGGGAACAGTGTTGCAGATTATTTATTTATTTATTATTTATATTAAATAGTGCTCAGAATAACAGAAGAAATGTTCACAGTCACAGAGAAGCTCTGTCAGGAAGTCAGGCTGAACTGCATCATGAGCCTCATCAGTGTGTTTGCTACGACCAGAATCACTTCATATTATTACAAACTGATCACCAACAGATGGATGTGTTTACTTCGAGTCTGTGAACAAACATGTGAGCCAGCTGGAAAAGTGCTTTTGGTGGAGCTCTGATGTATTTTACAGCATTTTAGGAGAGAAATGAGAGAGAAAAGCCGCTGAGCAGTGCTGTTGACGACGGTGAACAGGTGAGGTTTGTTTGCTCCACAAAGAAAAAGCAGAGAACATCAGAGCTCTACATGACTTCAATATGAAGAGACACAAGTCCGCTATCTGCTGCCTTCACTGTCAGCCCTTAGCACTTGTCACACACTCAGTTTTCACTCTTTTATCACTAAGAGAAAACACAAGTGTCAGAAACTCACACTGCACAGAGGAGGCAGCAGCTGGACTGAGTCTCCACGGTTCTCATGGTGTGTTTAAGTGCAGCCTCCTGCTTCTGACTTTCCATCAGTCTACTCAGACTCTGATTGTTCCGTGTCGGATCAAAACTTGTAGAAAACAATGGCAGAAGTAGCTCCAGCTCCCGCCGCCGCCCCGGCTAAAGCCGCCAAGAAGAAGGTTTCCAAGCCGAAGAAGACTGGCCCCAGCGTCAGCGAGCTCATTGTTAAGGCTGTGGCCGCATCCAAGGAGCGGAGCGGCGTGTCTGCAGCCGCCCTCAAAAAGGCTCTGGTTGCCGGAGGTTACGATGTGGAGAAGAACAAGGCCCGCGTCAAGACCGCCATCAAGAGCCTGGTGGCCAAGGGGACTCTGGTTCAGACCAAGGGGACCGGGGCCTCCGGCTCCTTCAAGATGAACAAGAAGGTTGAAACCAAGGCCAAGAAGCCCGCAAAGAAAGCCGCTCCTAAAGCCAAGAAGCCCGCCGCCAAGAAACCCGCAGCGGCTAAGAAGCCCAAGACAGCGGCAGCCAAGAAGACAGCAGCTGCTAAGAAATCCCCCAAGAAGGTCAAGAAGCCCGCAGCGGCCAAGAAAGCAGCCAAGAGCCCCAAGAAGGCCACCAAGAGTCCCAAGAAAGTGGCCAAAAAGGCCCCTGCAGCCAAGAAAGCCCCCGCAAAGAAGGTGGCCAAACCCAAAGCCAAGAAGGCAGCACCCAAGAAGAAGTGAGCTGTCATCAGTCTCAACATCTCAACCTGATCAAAGGCTCTTTTCAGAGCCACACATCTTTAACTAAAGAGCATAATCCTAATTATAATATGTTTTAACTATATAGTGTTTCTCATAACCTACATGAATTGAAGAAAGTGACTTTTTTTTTATTCAACAAAGTAAACTTATGTTAGAGATAAAATATGAACATGAAGTTAGTTTAGTTAGTTAGTGTTCCTCCCAGTACCTCTTATAGGAAATTATGTTTGAAAATGATTAGTGACTGCAGTTGTTAATGTTATCAGTTCATAGTCATATTCTGTTAACTCAATCTCTCGATGTGGAAACAAATCAAAGATTTCCTCTTAATGTGTCTTACAGTAGAGCCCCTCAAAATGTTTAACATGATTATGACACCTATGACTGTACAACTACTACTCTTCCTTTCTAAAATAAATAAATTAATTTACCAGTAGTCTGCAAATCTCCAGGTTAATAATTACTGGTAACTATAAGGAATGATAACTAGTTTAATTGGCTTAAAATAACATTTCATATAGGTCAATATATAGACTAACCATATATGTGTGATTCCTACACCTAAAGACTAGATTATGTACTTTTAAATGTTGATTGCTGATATTTTAGGCAACACAACCAGCAACAGTCACTATGACTTCAATGCAGTTATCACATATTGTAACATTGATAATCAATGTTTGATACATTGTGAACGTAATTTGTGTCTTAACTACAGTGTATGATAGAGATATGAGGATCTGTGTTCTTTATCAGGAGTGTGTGGCTCTTAAAAGAGCCTTTGCTTGGTTTCCAGCAGTCAGCCAGGCACCAGGTTTACTTCTTGGCGGGCTTCTCGGTCTTCTTGGGCAGCAGGACAGCCTGGATGTTGGGCAACACGCCGCCCTGAGCGATGGTTACTCCGCCCAGCAGTTTGTTGAGCTCCTCGTCGTTGCGGACAGCCAGCTGCAGGTGACGGGGGATGATCCTGGTCTTCTTGTTGTCGCGGGCAGCGTTTCCAGCCAGCTCCAGGATCTCAGCGGTCAGGTACTCCAGCACAGCCGCCAGGTAAACGGGGGCGCCGGCACCCACACGCTCCGCATAGTTGCCTTTGCGCAGCAGCCTGTGAACACGGCCGACTGGGAACTGGAGCCCGGCACGAGAAGAGCGGGTCTTTGCCTTAGCACGGGCTTTGCCTCCGGTTTTGCCTCTTCCACTCATTTTTCGGTTATTTTCTAGAGTGTGGACTCAAAGAAAGTGTGGCCAAAATATAGCAAACCCTCCTTTATATCTCCGCGAGCAGGCAGGAGGGCTGATGTCTCCACCCACCACAAAAGAGGCTCCAGCAGAAGGAGACTCGCTCTCATTTTGGCGGACTTTTTCAAACGACTCATGTCCAATAAGCAGCGGAGGTTCATGCTCCTGTAGGCGGTGCTGAGCTCCAGGAGGAGCCGCTCACCAATCAGGACCCGGAGGTCTGAAGCAGCGTCACACTTACACAGCCGCTCCGACACTTTAAGAGCAGCGTGTCTCCTCTTCTCGCTACTATTTTCTCCTGATCAGAGAAAGAAGACGAGATGGCAAGAACCAAGCAGACCGCCCGTAAATCTACCGGAGGCAAAGCCCCCAGAAAGCAGCTGGCCACCAAGGCTGCCCGTAAGAGCGCCCCGGCCACCGGCGGCGTCAAGAAGCCTCACCGTTACAGGCCCGGTACCGTGGCTCTCAGAGAGATCCGTCGCTACCAGAAATCCACCGAGCTGCTGATCCGCAAGCTGCCTTTCCAGCGCCTGGTCAGAGAAATCGCTCAGGATTTCAAGACCGACCTGCGCTTCCAGAGCTCCGCTGTCATGGCTCTGCAGGAGGCCAGCGAGGCTTATCTGGTCGGCCTGTTCGAGGACACCAACCTGTGCGCCATCCACGCCAAGAGGGTCACCATCATGCCTAAAGACATCCAGCTGGCCCGTCGTATCCGTGGAGAGAGAGCTTAAACTGTCTGCTGCTCCACTAATCAACAACGGCTCTTTTCAGAGCCACATCACTCTCACTAAAGTGCTGCTTCCTCTGCTGTCTTTACACTATTTATAAAATTGTCTATTGTGTTCGTGAGCAAAGTAAATGCTATATTAGATGACTTGAACCTGGAAAATCGTTTGAGTCTTTGAAATCCTTTCTTGTATTATAATGAAAGATACATGTCAAACATCTGAAATTTTATTGTGATCACGATCAGGTATATATTTAAACATTTATTGGAAAACAGTAAATGAAATATGGCAGAAAGACAATGTACACAGTGTTTTGAAATATCTATGAATTGTATTCATGTAATTTTTTTTTTTTTACTTAAAATGCTAGTGCCCCTTCAACATTTGTCACTATTAGCTATGATGTGCTACACAATGCATTTTTATCATTTGTGTGTAGTATAAAACATGTTAACTGAAACTGTAGACAGAGTTGAGGAGCTTTAACCTCCACTACATCCCTGGTTAGCAGGATGAAGGCGCCCTCTTGTGTTGAGCATCAAATTTCAGATTTAATAATTTAATGACCAGTCCTGATAGAGTTTAAACATGTTTCATTTGCTGTTAAAATATTAGGGTCTTTTTTGTTAAAACTGAGTTTTAGTGACGACTGAATAAACTTAAAAACAACATAATATTCACCAAACGTGTGTTATGAACTCTTAATGGCATAAAACTAGAATGAACATGTCAAATTCTTCTGATGTTTATTCTGATTAGACTGAATGCAGTTTTTCATTTGTGTGTTATTATGATAAAATGATTCCTAAATTACATCTGCACTAGAAAAGGTGGAGTAACTTTACCTGTGATGGTGCAATAAATCAATCACAGTAGTCGGAAACACTAATCATGACAGTTTTAGATGCATTTGTTTGTTGCTTATTAAGCATCAATAACAGAAACTCTTCAGCACAGCAGGCAGTTTTGTGGATTGAGAGATTACACAACAGACAAAATGAGTCACAAGAAGTTTTAATCATGTCTGGATTAAAACTTTACAACCCAGAAGCGTCTGACTGTGAGGTGACAGAGCTAAACACTGAACCAACATGACAGCCTCATTCTGAACTTTCATCTTCATGAAAATCAACTCAAACATGAATGAAATATCCTCCTATTCACAACTACACAGTCAGGACTCGACAAAACGTCTTCACACCCAAATTTAAAGAAATTAATTCTTACTATTTTACCAGATTTTCCAGCCTGCCTAACAAATCTACTTTATTGACTAAATGATCAACAACATGCAAATATATCAATACAAATATTAAACTAACATTTAGAACAAAGAGAAGTTTACATTTTCATATCAAGAAATGTGAGTAAAGGTTAAAAAAATTGTCATGAGCAGTGATAGCCTCCATGGATAAAAATACACAGAAGAAAGCAGAATTTGGTGAAACACAAAACATCATCAGAAAAAAATAAAGAAGAGAAAAAAAGTGTTGACAATCTCAGTTTGATTGACAGCTGATCTCTGTGCAGTTCAGAAACACCACAGCAACGAGCTCTCAGAAACAACGGAGACAAACAAAATGAAGAATTACAACAGAATCTGACACATAAAGTCTAAAATGACTTCTATCTATTTGAGTTTACAGAACTCAGCTGTGGTTCCAATATAATAAACCCAAAGTCCAGCATACAGAGGCTGAGTGAATGTGGTCTGGACTCTGTGGAGGAGAGTCATGGTTTCAGAGACACTGTAGAAGGACAGAATACCTGCACTGTGATCCAGATACACTCCTACTCTGGAGGAACGAGGATCTGAGACAAGAGTTGAGACACTGTTGAACACAAAATTATAACCATCAGTGTAACAATCTAAAGCCCAAGATTTCTCATTGTGTCCAAATCCACATTCATCTGACCTCCCTGCTCTTCTTATATTCTTGTATGCGACTGCTACATAAACTCCTCCTCCTCTCCACTCCACCTCCCAGTAACAACGTCCAGTCAGACTCTCTCTACTCATGACCTGCAAATATCCAGTGAATCTGTCTGGGTGACTAGAATAAGATTGTGGACTTGTTAGTGCTGCTTTTCTGTTCCCTTCAGATAATAACACACATGTGTTTGCCGTGTTTGGATCCAGTGTAATTTCACGCGCATATGTTAAGAATTCAGCTCTTGTCTTGGGCTCTGCTTGTGGCAGCGAAATGTGATGTTGTCGTGATGAGATGTTTGTCCATTTCTCCCTCAGGATGTCCTGTAGTTGATCTCTGAGCTCTGATGCAGCTGCTGTCACATCCTCAAAGTATCTCAGAAGACGGATATTGATGCTGGATGAGTCTGTAGATTCACTGAGTTGTGACAGTGAGGGGTAGTTGTGTAGAAACTGGGTGTGATCCTCTGTGTGTGAGAGCTGCTTCAGTTCAGCGTCTTTCCTCTTCAGCTCAGTGATCTCCTGCTCCAGCTTCTCCTGAAGCTCTTTGACTCGACTCACTTCAGTTTCCTGCTGGGATCTGATCTGCTGCTTCACATCAGAGCTTCTTTTCTGGATGAGACGGATCAGCTCAGTGAAGATCTTCTCACTGTCCTCCACTGCTTTATCAGCAGAGCGACTGACAGCCTCCACCTCCTGTTGAAGCAGCTTCACATCTTTCTCTCTGTCCTGGATTCTCTGCTGGATGTTTTGTCGACTCACCTCGAGCTCTCTCTGCCTCTCAGTCCTTTCTGCTGCAGCTGAGACTGTGTCGTGGCCTTTATGTTCATCCACAGAGCAGAGATAACAGATACACAGCTGATCAGTACGGCAGAACATCTTTATCACCTCATCATGACGAGAGCAGATGTTCTCCTGGAGCTTCTTGGAGGGGTCGACCAGCTTGTGTTTTTCAAATGCAGCAGATTCATAATGAAGCTGAAGGTGTTTCTGACAGTAAGAGATCAGACACACCAGACAGGACTTGAGAGCTTTCAGCTTCCTCCCAGTGCAGACATCACAGGCTACATCTTCAGGTCCAGCATAGCAGTGATCAGCAGCAGCAGCTTGGAGTCCAGTCTTCTTCAGCTCCTCCATTAAATCTGCTAACATGGTGTTTTTCACCAGGACAGGCCTCGGTGTGAAGGTCTGTCTGCACTGAGGGCAGCTGTAGTTTTTCTTCTCATCCTCTTCATCCCAAAAGCTTTTAATACAGCTCATGCAGTAGCTGTGTCCACAGGGAATAGTCACTGGATCCTTCAATAGATCCAGACAGATCGAACAGCAGAATTTTTCTCCATCCAGCTGAGCTCCTTGCTGCGCCATTTCACCTCTCAGTGGAAATAACTGTCTGAGTTTGATTTTCCTAGAGCTTAAAGTAGTTTGAGCTCTGATCTAAACAGCATGTGTTTCTGCAGTGAATGGAGGCTGCAGCTCTTTTACATGTTGGTTACACCCATCTTCAAACTGTAGATCTGAAGGGGAGGGAACAAGGAAATATGTGGACAGAGTGGAGCTTGTTGTGTTTGAGAGCAGGAAGAAGAGGGAGGAGTTATCAAGCTATGATTCATTCCAGGAAGAGGAGCAGTTTGAGAGAGATACTGTATTTAATCCTTTATTTACAATGAGGCTCACGTCTCATTTGAAAACACTGGTCGCCTGCTATCTGGTGGTAAAGTAATCATAAAAATGTCCATTTATCTGAATTCCTGTATTCTCCTAAAATCCAGCTCAATTCAACTTTTTCTTAATTACATTTCAAACACAACAGATAAAGAACAATCATGAAATACTGAATTTTATTTTTTGAAATCTAATCAAATGTTAGACATAAATCCTCTGATTATTTTCAACTGGGAACTGGTTTAAGATAATTAACTAGAAGATATATTCTAATGTTAGATCTAAAAATACAAAAAGTAAGTTGTTATTGCAGCTCTGAATCCCACCGGACATGAACTCATCAGATTTTTTGGTTCTGCAGTTAAACTGGAGACTGAAATGACTTCTCATCACATCAGTAAAGGATCTAAGTTTTATTGATCAGTGTCAAGACAATTTTTCCACACAAAAGCATCTTTGTAAAGAGAAACTTTCTCATAAAAACAACCCAAACACACCACGATAAACTGAACTCCAGTAGCTGTGAGCACAAACAAAAACTTGCAAAAAATAAACAGGAACATCTTTTAACATAACATAACAAAACCAGAAGAAAAGCAATCATTTCTGCACTTTATTTAACTTCATGCATATGCATATATGCATTCCTAATGACCTGCAGCAATTTCATACCAACATCTTATCGCCCTAAAACATGTTAAGTAAAACTGTAGACAAACTGAGTTGAGGAGCTTTCCACTACATCCCTGGTTAGCAGGATGAAGGCACCCTCTTCTGTCATGCATCAGTTTTCAGATTTCAGTTGTTAACCTGCTGTGATGTTCACTGCAGGAAGACATGTAGAAACTTTTACTGGGCCTTTGTAAAGAGAGATTCAGTGCAGCCTGTAATATCACTCTATGTCATTTTATTCACAAATCCCACAATGCCTTGTCAAACTAAAAGGAGAAACTGATGCTGCTTTCAAGTCAAATGGGAAAGATGATAGAGATACCCTGACAGAACTCAACAGGATCCACATTTTCAGTTGTTCTTGACATCCAGTGTGCATTTGTAAAAACCGTGTCACTCACTGGGTTTTTAGGAAAAACATAATTCTCCACCAAACATTTAGTATGGTGTGTTGAAATCAAAGTAGTCTGAACATCTTGTTGCTTTTTGATATCAATTATTTCTCTGCTTCATCCCATTTGAGTGAATGCAGCATTATTGTGTTGGCATTAAAATACAAATATTTGTTTACTGTGCATACTGCAGTAATTTTACCCGTGATAAAGTGATAAATCGATTAAGTTTGCAATATGTTTTAATCCAGTTTGTACATTCTTTCTACTCTCCAATTTCCACAGTTACATTGTGTGTGCAGGTTTGTTATATAGTTTGCTTTTTGAGGGCATTTTTAGATCTGGAACTAAATCCTGGTTGAAGATTTTTGGTCAAGAAAGTCAATAAAATGCCTTCCCTACTTTACTCTAAGACCAAATATGTGAATTTTGGACCAATGAGAGCAATCATTCTTCTCTGATGTGATTGATAAATATGGGTCTTGGTCCATAATTATCAATCGCAAAAAAGTTTACGGTGTGATGACCATGAGGAGTTGTTTTTGTGCCAAAAACTGCACAAATCACAAAATTAAAAAGGTGGTGAATGTTCAGTATCCCAAGAAGGAAACTTCCATTTCAGTTCAGAGAGCAGAATTAGCTGTTAGCATGTAGCGATCTTGTAAGAGCCTCTTGATTTTAAAAAGGTGGAGGATAGTTTTGCACAGAAATGTCCGTGGATTGTCCGAGCACTTATCAGGCTCTATGATCAATACTTTAGTGATCAGTTTGTCACCTGGTGACAGCTGATTGAGGTGGAAATGGTTTTCAGAGTATATTTTTCATGATCCTGACAGTTTCTTATGAGTGAAGCTTTGGTTGTCTGCATACACAGTGTCTAGTATGTTCTGATGGTAAACTGGAGGGCGTTCTTACAGGATTATATAACAAATATAATAACCAGAATGATTGAATGGCAGTTCTGTGCTCTTAACTTGTGCTGCAAATAAAAGGCAGGAATTAAATATATTTTTAATATGTGTGAGGGGGAGCTTCAGTCCTTTTAACCCAGATGATGGTTTGGGACACACACAGGTCATTTCTCACTGCCTGTAGAGCTACTTTTGTGTAGTCTGTTAGGTAAAAAAAAAAAATTGTGGAAATGCAAGGACAGTAATTTTACTAATTCCTTGCAAGTCGCTTAATTGCTAAATAGTGAAAATGTCTAAATATAAGCTATCCTGACATTATGGCAATGAATTTCTACCAGCTTAACAGGAAACACGACTATTAACTAAAACAGATCCCTGCATTTCTGAGAAAAATCTGTCTGCTTCTGAAATAACTTAAAACTTGTGAGCTTGACTTCATACTATTGTGTCCACTCATGTTTATCATGACACTCATTAGCGTTTAGTCACAGTACTTCATTGCTGTTGGTAATGAGCTAGGTTGGTAGCTTGGAGGTTAATTTTATCAACTGGTTGCAATAAAGAGCACCAACAACAGCATCAAGCAAATCATTTAGTAAACCCAATATAACCAGTTGGTACCATTAGCTGTAATCTAGTTTGTTAATTTGCAGTTAGCAGGACTCATTGATCCTGATAACTACCAATTTTAGCAAATTAGCAGCAAATTAACAAACACACAGCTGATTAAAATAAAATCACTAGACTCAGAATCCTGTGGGGCCTCAGCAGTCGGACTCAGCCATCCTCTCAGGCCTGGCTGATTGACAGGTGCTGGGCGGGGTGAAGACACTGGGGTCGCTGATGCCGAGCTGGAGGTTGAAGAAGCGGGTGGAGGTGGTGACGCTGCTGTTCCTGGTGTAGGTCTCCTGCACCGGGTAGCAGTCCTTCAGGGTGTAAACGCCCACCCAGGTCTCATCTGGTGGAGACATGAATGTAACATTATAACTGATTAATGACAGACTCAGCTTACAGAAGAACTGAAGGGTTTTATTCCACCAACAAAATGTATTAAAATCTGGTAAAAACCTGTCTGGCATTGAGAGAAGGAACCTCGCTAGAAGCAAGGAAAGCAAAAAATGGGCTTAATAACCATACTATCAAAGTATATATTCATTGATTACATGTAAATTTCTTTAATAATAAGCAACATGTAAGCATAATATCAACCGGAATATTAAACATATGTAAACTAGAGTTTTTACACATGTTCCCTCTATAAGACAGGGCCTAAAGATGAGGTTAAATGCACATAAGGCAATTTCCATTTAAGTTTATATTAATCAGATAAATTACCACAAATTAACTGCCACACAATGGGCACTTGCCCAATTTGCCTGGTTGGTGATCCAGTCTTGGTTGGAAGTTTTATTAACAGTGAAGCAGCTGCAGACAGTACTGAATAAACACTGACACTGGATTTTTTTATTTTTTTATTGACAGTGATCAAAATACTGTGTAGGGCTGCAACTAACGATTATTTTCATTATCTAATAATCTGTTGATTATTTTCTTGATTAATTGATTAGCTGTTTGGTCCATAAAATGCAGAAAATTGTGAAAAATGTCAATCACAGTTTCCCAGAGTCCCAGGTTATGTCTTCAAATGTCTTGTTTTGTCCCATCCAACAGTTCATAACCCAAAGATATTCAGTTTACTGTTGTAGAAGACAAAAAAAACAAAAAAAATATTCATATTTTAGAAGCTGGAATCAGAGAATTTGGACATTTTCTTCTTTAAAAATGAGCCAAAATCATTAATTGATTATCAAAAAAGTTGGCAATCAATTTAATAGTTGACACTTAATCGTTTAATCAACTAATCGTTGCAGCTCTAGTCTACTTCTTTGTATATTAGCACATAAAAAACCTACCTCCATGCACAAAGCCTTTGCATTAAAAACCAGACTTACGTTGGCGTGCCGGCTTCCTGTCTGACCACTCCTGAACCTCCACGTTGTCCCCGGGGCCTCCGATGACATACTGGTCCTCGAAGGTGGAGTTGTTTGGGATGTCGAAGGGATCCCAGGCCTCCGTCAGAGCGATCTTTGAGCACTCCTTGGTCTTCTGGTCAATCTGGAACATCACCATGCTCGGGTACAAGTAGATGTATTCAAAGAACCTGGAGCAGGTGGAGAGAAAGCAGCAGGCGACATATATCACATATATAGTATAGTATAGTACAATATAGTATGTACAGATACTGTATTTTGCATTGTGTGAAACATGACGCAGAGCTAAAACCATACTGCAAGCTCAACAAACCAGTCTATCAACAGGATTTGTTGTTGTTTACCAGTCAGAGATTATTTCTCAACTCCGGACTTCAGTCCTGGCAAAGACTCTGTGTTGGTTTATTCTTGCAACACTGCTGCAGTCAACACACCTCAGTGTGCAGCTAACAAAGTGTACTGCAGGGATATTACAAGCTATTAAAGCAGAGTTAATTAAATAGTTACATTTTATAGCATATAGTTTCTTACTCACATTGTCAGAAAAAAGTATAAAAATGACAGTTATAATTTCTGACATCTTCAAATGTCTTGTTTTGTCTGATTAACTGTGCAAACCCAACGATATTCAGTTTAATGTCACGTATGACACAGAAAAGTTTCAAAGCCTCGCATCTCATAATCTACAAGCAGCAAATATTTGGAAATGTTCCTTATAAAAAATTAACAAAAATGATTAATCAGTTATCAAATAGTTGCCGATTCATTTTCTGTCAACCGTTTAATTAAGTAATTGCTGCAGCTCTACTTTCTAATTAGGCTCCCTTTATAAAGAGTTAATAAGGGCGCTATAAATGGATAATAAGTAGTAATAGATGAGTTATAAGCCAATAATAAAAACACTTTTTGGAACTTGCAGGTTGTGAAAAATCCATTTGGCTGGTGTTCATCCTTTCTGCTTAGTAATAACGCAATTATAAATGTTGGCGATCCGTTAAACGCACAATATGTAATTTCAGCCACTAGGGGTCTCTCAATCAAAACAATAACAAAAGACGGAGTGTGATGACGGTGTGAAGTAGCATGGGATCATGGGAGTTGTTTTCTTCATTGTTAAACAACCAGCTTCTCCAGGGTAGGATTACTCCAGCGTTCATCGTTCAGGATGGACATGCATCAGGGACAGGACGTCCAGTAGGGGCTGCGAGCCGAGCTGCTGCTAACATTTGCTCAGCTTGTTTCTTAAGATCCAGACGTTAAGAAGGTTTTTACCAAGAGCCGAATTATCCGCAGAGGTCTCCTCCTCTCCAGAACAAAGAGGCCTGGTGATTAAAACAGGTGAAAACACTGAATATCATGTAAAAAAAAAATCAGTGTTTCTCTGACACTGTTCAGCTGGCACTGAACGTTCGGGAGGGGCTGCTAGCTGAGCTGCTGCTAATGTTTGCTCAGCTCCTTTCTCTGATAACTTAAGATCCAGATGTCCGATGACTAAAATCCTTCATCCGGTTAAAATACATAGTTGAAAACCACCAAGATCTAAAAAGGTTATCATAAAAATGTCACTTAAAACTGAATAAAAGTAAATTTATGACAGTTTCTGTCAAACAACTACAACACCAATGTATTATCTTGTAGTTGTATACTCTTTGGTAGACGCAATTGTAGTGGACAAACACAGTGCCTAAGTATGCATCTTGTGCGCACATACTCTTTGGTAGAGGAGGTATGACGCCATTGACAGGCGACCAAATGAAACGGACCGTTACCTTGATTAAAATGACAGATTTCTCTGGGTTTGAAAATTGTTGGAAACATTTAGGTTAATGTAAGTACATAACTCAACAAAACATATAAAATAGCATTTTAATGCGGAATAGTTACATATTAGAGCTTTAATAAATGCTTAATAAGTTAATTGCTAATAAATTTATTTTTGGCCCTTTTCCAGAAAGTAAGTGGTCATGTTGTTCAATCAGTCATTTGGACAATCTTACAAAGTAGTTCTCAGTAATGGCTTTTAGGATCCATAAAGTATCTGTAAATGATTTAATAACCATAAAGCCTTTATAAACTCTGAATAAAAGGTGCCTTACTAGAAAGTGGAACCTTCATTGCTGTTGTTGTTGTTGTTTCCTACAGCATTATTATTTATTATTTATTTCACACACTTTTACAGTAAATCTGGGCGTAATGGGCAGTCAAAAGCCCAGTGGTCTTACCTCTGACAGGGCGTGTGTTTCTTGTGCTGCTGCAGGACTCGGATCCTCTGGTTCTGGCCGTCGTAGGAGACGGCGGCTCGGCTGTTCCTCCCGGTGCTGTGATCATACAGGACCCACCTGCCCTCCCACTGCAGCGGGGCGAGGCAGGGCCCGGCAGCCGGTTGGAAGGCATCCAGCCTTGGGAGGCCGAGAGCAGACGCCCCGGCAGCGGCCAGGAGCACGAACAACAGTCGGTGCATGGCGTTTTGGATATACCGGAGTCCCGTTAACCGGTACTGGTGTTGTTGTTGATAACGGGCCGCACCTGCTGCAGACAAGCTACAGTCACACGTAGAAGGATTTCCGGTTTTTGGTTTCAAAATAAAAGCTTGGATGACGCTTTCAATTTATTTTATTTTATTTTATTTTATTTATCTATTTTTATTTTTTTTGCCAGAAATTAAAGTCCCCTCCACACCTGTATTAAAGCCCTCCACATCTGTATTCAAACTTTCCGCCTTCAGAAGATGAATATGAAAACAAACTCGGCACATACATCATTCTGAGGCTCACACATTTAACAATATTGTTTATATATATGTAAATATATATTGTTGTTATATATTGTAGTATAATGCACATATTTTACATATTTCCTATTTATATTGTTCTTATAATTTCTCTATGCTTGTATATATTTCTCTTCTTGAATTGAGCAACTGTAACCAATTTCCTCTCGAGGATCAATACAGAATTTGTAATTGATTATTTCTTTGATTGTAATTCTCCTCTCTGCCACCAGAGGGCGCCATGCTGCGCCTGCGCGGGATGATGACGTCTCCAAACCAGCCAACATGGTGGTGAAGAAACAACGTGGGAAAACGGCGTCGTCGTTAAAAGCGGCGGACAGCGAAAAACCGATGGAGGATTTCAGCTTAGCGCTTGAGTCCAGCGACGATGAAGCGCCCGAAGAGGTGACCTTTGAAGACTCCAAGACTCAGGCTTTACGGAGCATGAAACAGGCGCTGGACACGGCCAGAAGGTAGCTAACAGCTAGCTAACGAGGTTAACCAAAGTCCGTTCAGGATACTCTGTATTCAGGTGTTTTCGTGCTAATGGAAGGAATAAATACACCACAGCGAGTTATTCATCGCATATTCTGATTCCTGCTGTGGCACTTTTCTCCTCGGCATGCTTATTTAGCCTTGACCAGCTATTAATACAACAAAATAACGTTATAAGTAATTGAAAATGGTTCACAACACCGCTGGCTATCTACAACAACGTGTGTGCATGAGTTGTTTTTGGACTATATCAATGCCGATATAAAGAGTGTTTAGCAACAATTCTTAATTTATATAATGTCAAATTTTGAGACATGCATGTTTGTGTATAAGTAAAGAAACGCCGCATATCATAATTTGTTAAATTGAATTTGGTGTGACAATATGTCCGAGAAAGCTGCCTGTTGCCACAACGTCTCAAACGTTTTAATATTAAAGGACAGGCTCACAGTTTTTTAAGTCTGTCTTAAAACAACAGCCAGGAGCCCAAATGAACATTGAAACATGTTTTTCTTGCTGTAATCATTCTTCCTGTTCATACTGACCATTAGAAGATCCCTTCATAATGTACTTACAATGTAAGTGATGGAGGACAAAATCCACAGTCCTCCTTCTGTACAAAATTGTATTTAAAAGTTTATCTGAAGCTGATATGAAGCTTCAGCATCCAAATGAGTCAAATCAAGTGGATATCTTTCAACGTTAAAGTCTTTTTAGAGCCAAAGTTACTATACTTCCACCGCAGCTCAACAGGGAAACACTGTCCGAGGAAACACAAAGAGGGAGTTTGATGTTAAAAAGACTGTAAATGTGTCAGATATCCACTTGATATGACTAACTCAGACTGCTGAAGCCTCATATAAGCTTCACATCAACTTTTAAATGACTGTGTGGACACACTGTGGATTTTGGCCTCCATCACTTACATTGAAAGCACATTTGAAGGATCTTTTAACAGCCAGTATGAACAGGAGGAATGATTACAGCCAGGAAAACCTCTTTCAGTGTTCATATGGAAACCTGACTGTTGTTTTAAGACAGACTTGAAAAATTATGACTTGTGTCTTTTAAACCAGGATAAAAGCCATATTAAGTAACGAAACATTTTTCATGTTTGCAGAGAGAAGGAGCTGCTGAAAGAGAAGAGAAGGAAGAGACAAGAGCTTTTCCAGGAACAGAAGGTCTGTCTGTTTGTGTGTGTTTGTTATAACGTCTAGTAAGACTGTTACAAAGACATCCTGGTTACCAGTTACATCCCAGTCTCTCGTAAATGTCCACATATTAGTTCGGTGCAGTTCATTGCAACTACATAATGATTACAGAACTGTGATTTCATTTACTGCAACTATAAATAGGCTATTGCAGTCTCAATTGGACTTTTAATAGTCTTCTTGGAAGTTTTCCTTATTAATCGTAGGATCTACAGTACATCAAAAAACATGTTGAAACTGTTCATCACAGAACCCAACGTGCTGTCATCGATTTACTATGTTGCACGAGAAAAGCAGTAAATTCTCAGATTTTACAAGCTGGAATCGGCAAATGTTTGCATACTTCTGTCAGGATAAATACAGCTGTATTTAAAAAAGTTTTTGATTCAACTTCTTCCATTTTCAAACGAACCAAACTGACTGAATGCAGCAGCCAGTCATGATTACCATTTGCTTTTACTGTTAAATAAAGCTGTGTGTGCTATTTCTTTTTTCTGCTGTTTCTCACAGAAAAGGAAACTCTTGCCGGCTGAAGTGTTGGAGGAAATCGGTTCAGCTCCGTCAAAGTAAGTTTGCCGGTCGGACTCATTCTGCAGCTCTGTCATATCAAACGTTTTCTGCTCCATCTCTGCTCAGCCAACATGAACTCAGACTTTAATTCTGTGTTACAGGAAGCAGAAACAGTCTGAAGATGAAGGTAAATAAACTTCCGCTCCTTCTGTCAGATCTGAAACATTTATCTGATGTCCAGAACTACAGACATGGCTGATTTTTTTTGTTTGTTTTTTTTTTTTCCAATTCAACCTGTCTTCACTCAGCTGAAGAGGAGGAGGAGCAGCAGGAGGAAGAAGAAGGAGAGGAAATGGAGGGAGAGGATGAGAGGAATAAGAAGAAAAAGAAGAGGAGTGGGAAATCGGCACATAAGCGAACGTATGTAAATACACTTTTTTTTTTTTGTCAGCAATTATAATTATTTTATGGCAGCTATCAATACACTGGCTGCTTTACGTGAGTGGTTTTTCTCAAGCAGCTCATATTTTACCTCCCGCTTTGGTACAAAACACGCCCAGATCTAGCTCAAGTACATTCATGATCTTGGAAATAGTAGTTTAACAACAATTAAGTGTATTTACTTAATTACTTACTAGCTTTTTGCAGAGCTTTCAACTGTATCTCACGATCTCTTCTAACAGAGGAAGCCGAAAAAATGTTTAAAATGTTAGTAAGTGGACCTTGAGTTGATTGTTTTTGGGTTAAAATTTAAAGCTGCAGCTATAAGTCGATAGACAGAATATTCATTGGCAAGAATTTCAATAATCGGTTAATTGTTTAGACCATTTGTCAACAACAGTGCCAGATATTTGATGGGTCACATTAACAAAATATTGTATTTGGTGCTTTTCTTACATCACAGTAAATTTAATATCCTGATGTTTTTGACTGCTGAAAGTATAAAAAAGGGTATTTGATGACATCACCACGGGCTCTAGGAATTCAATTTTGTCTTTTTTTTCATGTTTTAAACACACAAACGATCCATGAATCAATCAATCGATAATGAAAATGATAGTTAGATGAGCTCTAGTCAGGGTTTATTTAGTTATTTTAGGGTTTTAAAGACTGTAGATTAATTATCAGCAGTTAAAATGATAATATATAATTGTGATCACTGGCTGTTTGTGTTCCTGCCTTGTTGGACTCCACAGATGAGTAAAATACAATACATGGCCAAAAGTATGTGGACACCTGTGTGTTCTTTTGGTCTGGGGCCGTTTTTCATGGTTTAATCAAAGACTCTTAGTTCCAATGAAGGTAAATCTTAGTTCTACAGTATATAATTGTATTTTAAATGGTGTGCTTCCAACGTGGGGAAAGTCCTTTCCTGTTTTTATCATGACAAAGCTTTGGAATCACATGTTCACTAAACAAATATGAGTGTAATGTTCAGGTGGCTACATACTTTTGGCCATATTGTGCTTTAGGATAACTGACGGTAAAGATGGCATTAAATGAGAAATACTGTCTCCAGATTTAACCAACCAGTAACTGAAATGTCAACGAGAGGTTTTGATTCATGCGTGAACTCTTCTGCTTCCTGTCTGTCAGTCTGAAGGGAAAGTACACAGTGACGACAGTGAAGGAGCGAGCGTCAGCGTCCTTCCAGCAGCAGATGGCCGAGGATTTCATCCAGTCCAGACTGTACGGACCAGGAAGCTGTCGGACCACAAGTAAGAGGGCGGCGTTCCCACTGCAGCTCAGATATGTGGTGATGGTGGAATGAGGCTTTCCAGCTAATTGTATTTGATGATTTAAGAGCCATTTAATCTGATCTACATTAACATGGAAGGAAAACCAATACATATAATCTTGTTGCATGAACATTTTCAATGGAGATTCTGTCTAAATGAATGGTCAATAGAAATTCTATCAATCTGTCTAGTCGACAAATCACATGAATAGACTGTGTGAGGAGCCGCAGAAGTGTTTTTGCCCCGTTCTGTATTCTTATTTCAGAATTCTCTTTAAAAAAACATCGTCAATGTTACTAAAAATAGAAACCCAAGACGATCCTGCAGGTTTATATTCTGACCACCAGTTTCAATTATTTCCACTTCTGAGAAATAGGAAGTAAATATAATGTGGCGCCATATTTGCTGAACTCACTCAAAAGTGACCCAAAAATCAAAAGTGAATTGATTCACTCTGTAGTTTGTAAAATCAGTTTTCTCAACACTTTAATTTTGTCTGTCTCCACAGTGAATCATTTGCCGAGTGTTTGATGGTTTTATTTCTGCTTTAGAACGTAAAAGAAACAATCAGAAAATGTTTTATTTCTCTCTTTTACTGGATTTATTCTCCGTGTCTACGCTCCCTCTCTTCATTCAGTCTCTAGCTCGCTCGACCACCACCTTATCTCTTTTTCTCTTTTTCGTAAGTCAACAACAAAACCTAACTTTACTTTTAACATAGACAAATGGAAAGAAATGTCCTCCCCTCGTCCTAAATCAATACTAGAGCACTTCCCTGGTTTATGAACGAAGCAGTACACAAGCAGCTGCTCAGTGTGTATTTGACCAATCAGCAACAGTCATTCCTACAAACTCCACCCCCAAAATTCCTGTATTTTTGGAAAGTAAAACCCCCAGCAGGGACTTTTTTTGGGGGGTAAAACAGTCTCCCTGGAACTAGATTTAGACCCAAGTGGCAACCTCCGGGGCTGTAAAATGAAGCCAATGCAGAAGTGCCAAAAACTGCAGTTCCTTGAATGACCACTTGAGGCTCCAAAAGCGAGTCAATCCCCATAGACCCCCATGTTCAAATGCCCAACTTTACAGCAACTATATATTTTGTGATGTTTTGAAAGAGTTACATCTTCAGTAGGAACCAGTGGACACAGTAGAGAAGTCAAAAAGTATTGAGAGACACAGTGTTGGTTTTGGTCTTTTGATGGAATTTGTCGACAAAAATAAAAATATAGAGTAACGCCAGCTTTAAGCTTTTAATATTTTTACATATAATGGAATGATATTTGTTGTGGAAACCTGAACCCCTGTCAGTTAAAGCTGCTGTTTGCTTTCAATATTTAATATAAAAAAAATCCCTGCAGGCTACACTCTGTGGCAGTAGTCTGTAAAGACGATGATCTGTCTCAATTTGAGCTTTGCTACAGTGACACGCCGCCTCGTCCCACTGAGGTGTCCGCTCTCCTGGGACTCCTGCTGCGGAGACGACGGCTACATTAACAGCTTTTCAGTTTCAATTTTCAGCCAGTCGTCCAGCTGAACGTATTTAAACTCTTCGTGTCTTTCCGCTTTTAGGTAACGAGCTGCTCTCCCTCCAGAACAAGAAAGGGACGACTAAAAGTGCAGCGGTGCAGTTTGTTAAGAAAGACTGGGGTAAGTTCAGTAGAATAAACAGACTTTTGATTGTTGATACTTGATAGTTTATCATCTGTTCCAGCTCAACAGGTTTAAGTAAGTTGTGTTTGCATACTGGAAAAGTGCCAAAACTTTCCTTCCAGGTATTGTTTGAGCAATCAAAGCCTGATGTTGTCCAAAAACTATTAAAACATGTCACTCAGTGACATTTTCCATCATTATGAAGAGTTCGATCACGTTAGTTTGTTTTCAGTCTCAGGAGAGAAGTTCTGTGTTTTGACAGAAAGGCTGCAGCGTGATCTAAACAATAATAATAATTTTTAACGTGTTTCTCCGTTTCCTAATCCAACCAAAAAAGGTAGCTGGTAGTTACCTGGATAGAAAACTTGAGAAAAAAAAAGTTTTATTGGGGTTAGTATCGTTACTCTATACTTTTTTGATACCACGTGTCTTTATTAATTTTACATTCACAGTATCAAAAGTACCAAAGCTATAAAAGAAAAAAAAAACATCTATAATCAGATTTTCAACCCTAAACTGCAAAGATTAAACAACAGGGAAGAAAATCAACCGGTCCTCAACCTGCAGCTCCAGCAACCCACCATGTGACCCACCAGTCAAACAAACTATATATATAATATATATTCTATCCTATTTTGTGTGTTTATAATTTTTCTTTTCTTTTTGCCGTGGTATCAAGAGGTATCGAGTATCTTTTTCTTTTTTTTATATTAGCATTGCATATAAAATTCTGGTATGGTGACAACCTTAATCAGGAAACAGATGTAATATTTATTCATCCAGACAATCAGCAGGTTCTTTGAGGATCCTGGAAAAACTTTCAGAACAGCAGAAAGTGTTGTTAAACAACCTAATGGGGTTTTTAAAACATCACCAAGTAATTCCCAAAAATACGGATGCTTAATCACTGTGACTTAAATGTTATGCTAACACTGAAGCTAAAGAAAGGTTATCAAATGAAGGAAGATGTTGTGATCCCCTCCTCTTCAGCTTATTACAGATTTCACAATCAGCACATATGTTGTTGGACGGGTAACAAGACATGTCTGAGGTTATTTAGAAACTTTTCATTCCATTGTTTTTCCACCAGAGAGCACGGATATGTTCATTTTTCAAATGTACAACGTCTCACTCAATACACATCAAATATTGTTGTTGGCTTTAAGAATTGAGCATCACTAATCGCTCACATCCATGTCTTCTGTTTGGTCTTCCAGCCTCTAAGGAAAAAGCTAAAGCAGAGAAGCTGAAGAAGAGGTGGATCCACAAGCAGCAGGTTCCTTCCTGCTGATCGGACGTCTCTGAAAGCCTCCAGCCGGGCCAGCGGACCTCCTCTGCACCAGCCTGAGCAGCAGCCGCTCACACTGACTTTAAATGGACACCAATCAGGGCCGAGCGTCAGAAACATGGGCGAAGGTGTCGTTTAAGCTCCGGGCTTAAATCAAACTGAATCCTTCATTTCATCACAGAGATTCAGGCAAAACATGGAAATGTTGAGGAGGGAAATGTGCATTTGAAGGCCACAGTAAAAATCCTAAAACAGACAGACTGAATTAAAGCTCTTTTCCACTTCAGGAACTGAACAACCTGTTAGCTGCGGCTTCTCATAATCTGACCTTTTATGAAGCTTGTAAGGTTCTTCCTCATGTTTCCAGTGTCTACATAGTGTTTCTGACGTACATCATTAAAAAGACGACAGCAGGAAGGAAGGACTACATCATTTTTATGCAATGTTTGGTGGATGAGTGACGTAAACAGTTGTGGGACAGACTATAGGGGACGTGGAGCTGATATTGTTATTGATTCGTGAACATGAAACACAACTTTATTGGCCAACGGAGAATCCAGATCCCTGCTGACAAAAGTTTTTCAAGCTACTTTGTAGATTTTCCATTTGCTGCACTGCATATATTTTGATCTTTTATGTTTCTCAGTCCCTCCACAATTTTGTTGAGTTTTTTTTGTGATTATTGCGGCCAAAAACGTTTGATTTTGCAACGTTTTGTACACTTTGCATTAAAATTGCGAACTACCAATGAAGAGTCATATTTAATCACTTCGTTTGCACTGTAATTACACAAGTTACCAGAACACGAAATGTGACAATTGGTTGAAATCACAAGCGATCCGTTGATTTGGTCATTTCATGTGAAAAAGACAAAATTGCAAACTGTTGCAGATTTCTTGAGTTTGCGCTAATTATCGTGTTCACAAAATCACAATTTCCTGGAGGGACTGGTTTCTATTCATTAAAATGTTTCCCTGCCCAGTGCTGGAGTCTCTACTGCTGGCCCATGAGACAACGTCACAAACTCCCCACCTGCTTAGATTTTTAATTTATCCGACTCGCCAACAAATTAATTTCCCCGCCTTTTATTATTCAGCCGACACCAAAATGTCCTTCAAAGGCATTAAGTATTAAAGCCCATTTCTGCCAAGAAAAGAAATAAAATACATGAAAAATGTTTGAAAAAGATATACTGACTCAATGTTTTGAGGCTTATTTTAGAAGTTATAATCTCATATTTAATTCATTTCGACTCATTAGGTCAAAAATGTCTTACCATGAGCGTTTTTACTCTTCATGCCTAATTTCTCTTTAATGCATCTGCTCCGTGTCTCATCTGCCAGCAGAAAGCTGCAGTTGTCCAGGAATACAATCTGAAGCAGCAACACTCCTCTGAACATCCAAGAAGTACGAGAGAGGAGAGGGAAGAAGAATTTGTTCTTGTCTCAATGACAAGAAAAACAAAATATTTAAGAGGCCTGAAGGAATTTGGGGTTTGAGACCCCTAGATTAGTATCAAATCTTTAGCAAAAATTAGTTGCAGGAACCCTTCCCTCAAAGCGGATGAAGAACAGTGGAAACAAAAAAAAAGCATAAAACACAACAATTGGTTCACATTACATCATGTTTTGTTAAAATTCCTGCAGTGGAAAAGAGCTGTTAGAAACCTGGCAGTTCATTTGTTGTTGAAATGTCTTTTTTAAAAGGAGATTCAGACACACGGAGGGACTGGACTGTGTTCTCAAGCAGCAGAATATGTAAATATACTGTTAAAATAATGAGCTGAGATCTGTAAATCAGACAACCTGTTATTTTTCTGTAAAATTATTATTAATAAATGCTTGTTCTCACATCTGTTCTTTTTAAATATCCTTAAAAACAAAACCAGGACTGAGTTTTCACCCTCTTAAAAAGCTTTACTGCAATCAGACCTTATGGTGAGACGGTTTTCTCTGTATATTAAACTGCTCAACTCAGCACTTTGTCAATGATAAATTACATTCAGATATTTCCAGCAAATGGTATGAAGTCTGATAGCAAAGAACATTTAAAATATTAATGGTAGAAGATCAATCTTGATCACGGAAGCAGTAGTTTATCAAAGATATCTTGACTCAAGGTCCACTTCATAGCTATTTCAGTCTGCTGAGGAAGACTATGAAGGATTGGATCAATTTAACGCTATTTGTTAGAAACATGTTCTCTGCTTTCAGACTCTGTTGTACCTGTCGGAAACATCTGGAAGTAATCGATCAATCATTCTCAACATGTTTGGCTTGTGACGTCAACATCCAAACCAAAGATCTGTTTACGGTTATTTAAAAACTGTCGCAATTACTCAGTTTGTCCACCAGAGGGCACTGACATGTTTAGTTTACTGTAAAAATTCCTGTTTAGTACATAATTTGGCAAGATTAAGCAAATTCAGGGTGCTTTGTGTATTTAATAATAAATAAAAAATAGAGATTGTTTCTTTAAGACACCAAACATGAATTTTGGCCTCATAAATCCTGTTTTGGAAGGAAAATAAAAGTTGTAATGAGCATCTTTCACCATTTCCTCACATTACAGGCCAAAAGATGAATCAGTTATGAAAATAGCTGCAGCTCTACATTATCTGTGTTTGGCTGAATATTCATAGAAAGCGTCATGAAGAATAATAATAATAAAAAAAACACCTGACAACTTAAAAAGGCCCAGAAACTACAGCAGTAGTTTTAAGGTGGACTTCTTCCTTTCAGGTTTCGTGTGTGTGTGTGTGTGTGTGTGTGTGTGTTGAGAAAGGAAAAAAAAAACAAACATGAGGAGGATTATCTTTGGACAACACGTGCAGCCTCGACTGGTCTCTGGAAAGCAGGACAGAACTGGTTGGAGGCAGGAGACTTCAGCTCCGGGCGTCATGCAGCATCCAGACAAGTACTATCATCATTTGTCATTTTTAATATAAATCTTTTTCACCCTCACACAAATTGCACATTTTTTTTTTTTTTTTTTTTGTCTCCAAATGGACACACAGGTCAGCAGTGGACAACTTACTGGTTGACATCTTCCTTATACACCGTGAACTGGCTAAAAGAAGGAGAAACAAACAAAAAAAAAAGAATAAAATAAGAGACATCTAACTTGATCTTACCACCACTTTACTATGGCATGCATAGGTTTCAGACCTTTTACTCATAAAAGAGACAACAGACACTTTGTCTAAGAAGTTTTCTAAACGATGCCGTGACTGCTTTGCGATCCGAAAAAAAAGAGAGAGAGAAACAAACCAAAGGTACAGAAAAGCTCGGTTCCACCGTGAAGAGAAATGTCAACTCCGGACCCCTGGGAAAAAAAATCTAGAGGGAAAAAGATCGGATGTGGTGTCTAGCGAAAAGCCTCGGCATTCCTGTTTCTCTGCAAGTGGGCGAACACGAACACACAGGCTTCAAAACACAGCTACAATGTTGTCTTCCTAAAGTATTTGGTTCTTTGTTTTTTTGTAGATGTGGTAGCCACAGTGCAGTTGACAATACTTGATGTTTTGTTTTTGTTTTTTTATTTCTTTTTTTTTGTTTTGTTTTTCTTATTTTCTCCCCGTCAATGCTTTGAGCACTAAGAAAAGTAAGAGGCAAGAGACGGATCTGGTGAACATAACTGAAACCTCGTGAGTACAGGAAGTTCACCTCTGAGGGATGATGGGTAGACATGGTTGCTTAGAGACCGGCAGACTTTGAGGGCTTTTCATACCTGAATGCGCTTTCAACCGCAGCAGTTTGGGGTTAATGATCGGTCAAGGTTAAAACAAAACTAGCGATAAATTTAACTTCCGCTACCCAACATTAAAGTCGAACTAAATTTTTTTTTTTTTTGCTAAGAAATCAGCGTGTTATCTTCCTGGTTTGACTTGACTTGACTTGTGTGCTTATTTGGTCAGAATTGTAGTTGCCAAAAAAAAGAGGAAATGTTTTGAGAGGGGCGGCCACTTAAATTAAAAGTTCATTATCAATGGCAGCACAGGCAGGTAAACGTTAAAGCCCCCCTCCAAAAAAAACAAAACAAATCAAAAATCTGTTTTTCTTGTTCCTTCAGTTGGATGTTTGAATTTCACTGTGCAGAGTTAATTTTTATATTCATCTGCTGAAGGAGGAAAGTAAGAGACACTCAGACTTTACAGTGTCCAACAGTTCAACCTCTGAAATGAAATATATTTGCATATTCATAGATTCTGGATTTTGTAAAGAGGGAGAAGGACTAGAAGTCATTTTAAGAATTTGAACATTGTAATTATACTTTTTTTTTTGGTGGAAAAAAAAAACAATCAGACACACATTATTGTTCCAAGCAGAGTATTTTCATATATCTTAATACATATCTAGAGGGGATCTTTAAGGACAAACCAAAAGGTGCTGCCAGATTTGCTGAGACAAACAGAACCTGAGCCGACCCCTCCCAAAAACAAAAACCAAAAAGACCCAACAAAAATCTGTACAGTGAAAGCTACTTCGCTTTTCATGAGAATGTTATAGAAAAATGACTATGAAGGGGCGCCGTGGCTTAAATAAAAAGTTTGGGAACCACTGGTTTACTCTCCATCTCTTATTTGAGCCCTTCATATATTTACTCTCCCTGTCGTGGTTCGAATCAGTAACACAGGAGGCGCTGAGGTTACTATCTATCATTACTGTGGGTCTGGTGGTCATCGTCATCGCCACACCTGGACCTATGAAAGCAACGCTAGCTCAACCCTTCATTTGTAGAACGCGGGACGAACACAGCACTAAAGTGTGCCGGAGCTGCCGATCACTCGGAAACAACATGAACGAAAAAGTAGCATCTTGTGGGAATTAGGGATCGTTTTTATTTTCATATTGTCTAATCGTGGTAATTCGAGATCGCTAGGTGGCGGCAAACTGGTTTGTAATTAAAGAATTTAGAAATGTACTCGTGCTGATTAGCGGGGTTTACCGGGCGAACATGCCACTCCACCAGAAACGTCTCTAAATGCACAGCAGAGTGCAGATTCTAGAGATTATTTTATAACATTTTAGTTCTGATGGTAAATTAGTGGGAAAAACCAATCGTCAATCATCCCTTCAATCATTGATATACGATCTAATCGCCGGTCGGCACAAGCCTAGCGTTACCAAGCTAGGCTAACTAGCTTTCATTTTCTGATTGCAATACAAACTTTTAACCGCACAAACATTATGTGCGCTTGTTGAAAAGGGGAATAAAACGTCCTGTTTCAAAACCATGTAGCGTTAAAGCCACAAAGTTGACAGCGTGTCTCGTAGTCACACCGGCTCTCTGTCGTCACTCGACTACCGCCAGAGGAAACACCAACTCAAAAGGCTCGAGGCGAAGACGATGTTTCCACAAATATGTTAAAAAAACTGTTGCATCCACTTTTAAAAAAAAAAAAAAAAAAAAAGGGAAAAATATGCACAATATCTGCAGTATTATAGTTTATTTCCTTACACAAAAAGTGAGGAGAGTTTGAATTTAAGTTCGACTTTAAATTAAACGCACAGTTTGCTTAGAGGTCGACTTTATACCAGCTCTGTTTTCTGCTCCGTGTTCGAGTCTGAAAAGCCTGTGCCACTCCAAAAAAAAAAAAACAACAAAAAAAACCAAAACAACAACTTGTAAATCGAGGCCTGGGGTCAGTCGCCGCTCGGTTGGACTTTACTATTCTAAACCGAAACGGAGGAACAAAGGGACATTTTGGCTCCTGAGTTCTTTGTGGGTTAAGGATTAGCATAGACATCGATACGAAAATAAAGATTAACAATGTTTGCATCAAACCTGCTGTGCAGCTGGGGGGTCTGGGAGGGTAACAAGTAAAAAGAGGATCAAGGACCATCACAGGGTTCCTAAACAGGGTTTCCATGTCAGAAGTTCCAGACTTTGTCCAGAAGGATCTTTTCAGTTTGACGCCGACAATCAACAAATGTAAGCTCACACATTACTTAACATCAAGTACCACCATGTGTCAATTTGAAGTTCTAAAACTCAGTGTTTCACGACTGAAGAGCAGTTTTCCAACATTTTACAGACCTGGAAACGGTCAAATTTATCGGCTTTCCACCTGTGTAGGAACCCCGGAGTCAACAAAAGGAGAAACATTTAAAAAAAAAAAAAAAAACGCGTACAGACTGGGAACAACCAGCACACTTCAGCAGTCACTGGTGTCAGTACAAAGAACTAAAAGGATTGTTTTTTGTTTTTTTGTTTTTTTTTTCTCAATGATTTCCTTTCATTTGATAACTAAATATCTCGCTCTATTGATATAATTCCATTTTGTTAAATTCATATATAAACGTTAACATGTACACACTCTTGTCACTGGTAATCGGTGGAATCGGGACCTTTATTATAATAATAATAAGTTGGTGGAACTTGCTCTTGCTGGCGCTCAACAAATATACTGTGAATGCAAGTAACAATAATTAATAGAATGATAATTAGAATAATAATTAGAATAATAATCATCATTGTCGTCTGCACCATGCCTTGTAAACCTGGAAAAACTAAAAATAAAATAAGAGCCAGGTAACCACGCCTCCCCCACTCCCCCCCCCCCCTACTTTTCCCATCAAAAACAAAAACAAAACAAAAAAAAAAAACAAAAAGAAAAGTTGTTTTTTTTTTAAAAATAGGGAACGTTGAGTCGAGACTGTAGATTCTCTCTGGCTTCTTCGAAGTCCCGAGTCCACATGCGTCACACACATCTCCGCCAATGTCCTGAAGTCAGTGGAGGGCAAGGGGGGGAAGTGAGGGGGGGGTTGAGGGGACAGGGGGGACGGGGTCGGTGGAGGGGAGGGTAGGCTGTCTGTAACGGAGCCTTTGCGTTGGCTGGAGTTTGAGCACTCAGCAAGCCTCGGTGGAGGAGATGGATTTTTTTTTTTCAATCCTTGTTTTCAGCGTCACACTTGCCTCCGTGTTCGCTTGCTTGCGTGTGTGTTATATGTGTGTGTGTGCGCGCGTTTGCCTGGTAAGCCAGGATTACAGGGACCACGTTAAAGGGTGGTCAGCCATGGCGGTCACTCGTCTTTTTCTTTTCTTTTTTTTTTTTGTTGTTTTTTCCGGTTTTTACATTTTTCTTTGACCCGGGGGAGGAGGGGGGAGAAGGGAAGGGGTTGCCAGTCTGTCCGCCCCCAGTTAGAGGGCCCCCCACCCCCGCCCCCCCCATGGTACACACAGGGGCCGTGGATCCACACGAGTTCGGCTCTCCGAGTATTTTCAAGTTGGCTACTCTTGGTTGGCGTCCCCCCGCCCCGCTGTCAGAGTGATGCAGACGCGGCCTCGATGGTCTGGAGGTGGGGGGGTTTGCAAGCCAACCAAGGTGGAGGCATTATTTTAATATTTACGATGGAAAGGGAAGTGGCGTGTGTGTGTGTGTGTTTGTCTGCTTATTTAAATGTATGTGGTGTGTGTGTGTGTGTGTGTGTGTGTGTTAGCGGTTCTAAAGCTCTGCCCAGAAATGACCCCTGACCCCGTGGTGTTCGTGTCTGTAAAAGCTGAACAGGAAGCGAGTGAGATGGTTAATTTTCTACTACTTATAATCGTGCAGAGGAGCGTCTCCTCAGCTAATAAGACTACACTGATGGAGGAGGTGGAAGGAGTCGATTCTGGACAGGTCTTCAGAGAATGTGTGTGTGTGTGTATATATATATATATATGTATATATGTGTGTGCGTGTGTGTGTATTTATATGGGGCTAGTGCAGGTAATCGTCCACAGAGGCAAAGGCGCAGGAGCCGCTGCCAGTCCGTGCCATGATGGCGAGGCACTGGGCGGCCTGGCCCACGGCCTGGGCCAGAGGGGGCTGCTTCGGCAGGTTGTGAGTCTCTGGAGAGAAGAAGGAAGAAGAAGAGGAACAACATCAGGACTGCAGACAGCAAAGAACTGGAGTGTTTTCTTTAAAAAGGGTCACTTCCCCAAAATTACAACCAAGACACTTCTACACATAAACCTAGATTTCTGTTACCAACCTAACAGAGGCAAGTGAAGTTTCATTTTTGGTGCTAAACAACAGCAAAAAATTACATTTCAAAAACTCAACAGTGGATTTTTTTTTCTAGAAACAATGTCCCAGTTACTCTGAATAATCTACCTCACTGTGAACAGATTGTTCTTCAACTAAAACTTCTCTTTAACAACAAAACAGTCCCAAAGAAAACATTTCATGGGTCAACTCAGCTCTGAGGAACCATGACTCAACCGGGGACCTGAATCAGATCTGGTCCAAATAACACTCAGTCTAACCGGTTGAGTAGGGTTTTGTTTTCCTGCCATGGGTATCTGCGTCTAACACCTGAGTGAAACTGAGATAATTCACTAACAGCTTTGACCATGTGGTGAGTGATCTTCTGTCTCCTTATCGACCACTGGCTCCAAAAAGAAGTCAGATTATACAGAAGTCTATGAGAAAATGACCCGACTTGTCACTTGATTTATTATCTCAGTAAACAGTTTCCCAATGAGTCTCAATCGCTAGTTTCTTGTCCTCTCTAATACATAATGATGCTCATTTTGTAAATTATGGTCCCATTTAGAGTAAAACAGGCGATAAAGCAGGGTACGCCTTGAGGCGTGGCTAAGTTGCGATTGACAAGTCGCTACCACGGCGACAACGCTGATTAGATAATGTAACCATGGCATAACCCCAGATCCTGTGAGTACAGGCGTAGCCATCGCGATTTCAGTTTTCAGTTCATGTAAGTTAATCGTAACATTTTGGTTGCCTAAAACAAGGCTTGTTCAGCATTTGTTTGTACTAAAAGACCCTCTTAGAAGTCAGATGTTCAGCTAGCATCTAGTGTTAGGGTTAGCTCCACCATCTCGTCTAAATATGGTCACCTCTGGCTCCAAAAATCCAAGATGCAACAATCAAAATCCAAACTCAAGGCTTCAAAACTTGAGTCTACAAACCAATGACGTCACTGTGGCTACGTCTTTTTTTTATTTTTTATTTTTTTTACAGTCTATGCTCCAAACCCCAAAACCAGGTGGCTCAACATGTAGAGGCTGCTCAGGATACACAGTCGCTCAGTTATGGTTTCAGTACCAATATGTCATTGGATACAATTTAAACACATCATTAAAAGATATTTAATACTGACAGCTTCCTTACAAAACTACTTTAAATCCATATTATATTATTGGAAGCCTGCAGCAAAATACAGTCTATGATAATATTTTTTGTTTTTCGTCAGCTGACCTACCTAATATTGCACTGTTGAGAGTGGAGCAGACCGGCTCTCTCTGAATGGAGTCCAGCTGGTAGCCGACGGGGCTGTTCCAGGGGTCTGAGTAGGCAAGCAGGCTGAACGCATCCTGCAGCAGGAGACCAACACAAACAGATACCGATCACACTACAGCACAATGTACACACGTTCTTATTCTCATCAGTCCGTCAATGATGCTGAGTTCAGCAGATGCCAGCATCACAAGTTATAAGTGTACTTGTAGCGTTTCACAGTTAATGGTGAACTCCAATTTTACACATCACAATCAGTTTGCTCGTCATGGTTAGTCCTCCTCAGTGTTTGTTTAATATCTTCTGGATATCTGGAGGAGTTTTGTTAAGTCTGAGGAAATCTTAGCCTGAGTTTGGAGATGACAAACATTTTACAGAAAACCTGCGTTATAAACTGGATGTGTGGAGTTTGAATGACGAGGGATTTAGGAAAGAGTTTAACAAAAATACTTGGTTGAGTTGCATTGTGGGATTTGTAGGATCCAGTAATGGTGTTATAGCCTCTGCTGCTTAAATTTTCATTAAAACTGCAACGATTAGTTGATTAATCTAATTCAGAATCCTGAGTATTTATTGATTATTAGTTTTTATCCTGAGTAATTTAATCTACTTTTTATCACTGTATTTATGAGATGTATGATGTGTAGTACTGGTGAATTATGTGTTACTGCACAGCAGCAGCAGTGTGTGTCAAAGGCAAATTTCCCTCTGGGACGATTAAGTCTTATCTTAATCAATTAGTTGATCAACAGACAATTAATTGGCAACTCTTAATAATACATTTATCATCATTTCAGTTATTTTTCAAGCAAAAGTACAGAAGATTTGATGGATTCAGGTTCTTAAATGTCAGAATTTGCTCCTTTTCTTGGTCTTACATTCAAGTAAATGGAATATAAACAGTTTTGGACATTGGACATTGCTCTTGGATATTGTGAATTTATTTTCATTACTCTTCTTTTCTTTAAATCAGTATCTTATGAGCCCCCAACTTTACAGAAGTAAAGTACTAAAGTACTGGAGTACTCCTAACTGGCTTCATAATATTGTACTTATCTAATAACATAGACAAACATAAATTAACCTCTATTATTAATTTAATTAACTACTTTTTCAACAAAAAAATCTGTCATTTAAATAAGTAAAATACTGAAGTTCATGTTTCAGCACTGTAAAACAATAAGTTAAACACATTGTGGGTCCGGTAAGCTTTGTGGACACTTTGTTACCTTGAGCATCTTCTTGTTGGCTGAGTTCTTGCCACACTCGCGGCGGAGGTGTTCGCTCATGCTCTGGAGCTCCCTGCCGAAATGGATCATTCTCTCGATGGCCGCCTGGCTCCCGCCGCACAGCTGCCTCTTGGACTGAGCAGACTCCACCTCTGTAGAGCCACGGCCGGTTCAGCATGCAAAATGAACGTGTTTTAATGTAGACTGAATATGATAATAAATTTACAATATTTATCTGAAGCACTTACCCGGTGACTTACAACCACAGCAACAGCTGAGTAAGCCTCCGATCTTCGATTACCACAAAGAGTTCAAAACAAGAACTTTTATACAATAGGAGTGATACTGTCAGTGTTTTGTTTTGTTTTCTAACAAAGAAAAGACAGGGCCGAAAGTCTTAAGCTGCTCACCAATGCTTCATCCCAGAGTTCTTGCAGCCCACTAGATTTTAGAAAAGAGCAGCAACTACCACAGCTTGAGGCTGAAGCCAATGTGGAAGCACCTTAAAGTGCCACCAACAGCCACGAGATGCTCCAACTGACTCTCATTCAAAAAGCCTCAACTTCTGTCTAGAAATGCTACGTCATTATGGTCTCAATTGCTCAATTCAGGCCCTCCACTAAGTGTGCCTGCGGTCATTTTAGAAATTATTGCTGCGTTAATAAGATTTGAAGTCTTATAGTAGCTTTGATGTCTGCCATGTGGGTCTTGATTGACACTGAATCGGACTATTGTTGGATTATTTCACTAAGTTTAATGTTACTTGATTACAATACCTGCCCTGTTAGTACAATTTAGCCAAAGTAACATCGCTCGGTGTTCCCAGTAAGCTAGCGTTAGCTTGGGTCCGAGGTAGCGGGACGTGTTTCCAGAGCGTGAAAAGGCAACACCCAGCACTCCTTTATTTGGAAGGTCCTGGCTTCAAACGGAAAAGACGACACCGACCATGAGCTGCAACTCTGGGCTCCGATGAAACCAACAGGTGACGTCACACCTCGCTACGTCCATCTTTATCTACAGGCTATTAGCAGGACTCCTGTCAAAGAGGCTGCTAGAATAGACAGCCTCATCAACCAGGGCACTAATGTGTTCAAAGGCAACCGGAGATACGTTGCCACACTGATAAATGCTTGTTCAATTCACTACTATTACACACACACAAACACTCAACTTACCCATGTCTGCGTCGCAGTCGTCGGGCTCGGCGGTGTGTTTGGAGCTGCCGTTGAGGAAACCATTGGAGGACGATTCTGTCACTCCATTGGTGAAGTGGTCGACCTCCATGTCCACGTCGTTACTGAGGGGAGACGGGAGGAAATGTGTGAGTTATTCATACTCAGCGAATGAAGGATGTTGAAACGAGAATCACTGAAAATTAAAACGCTGAGTATTCTCTGATGTAAAACACTCAGTCCCTGAGAAAAACTGACAGTATTTATAAAATCGATTTGACTTTGTGTCCAGATAATGGTTAATTTCCTAAATATGTGATTTGATCAGTTAATAATTACTGACTTATTCGCACAAGTGACTGGTGTAATTAACAGTTCATATTTTGTAGCTAAATGATGCATTCAATGAAGAAAAATAATGGTTCCTTAGCCTGCTGGAAACCTAATTATCAAAGCAAGAAGTGTTGCAGTAGGAGTTAAAGTTCTATTAGTGTTCTGATGTATTGCCTCTTAAAAATTGAGCTTGCGCTTAATTTATACTGTGAAATGGAGCCAAATACAAGACGGTTTTTCTATGTTGCTTAGTTGGGAGTAAATCTAAAAATCAGATGGAGGAGCAATAAGGTCAATCAAATTCTTGTTACTTATATGGTGCTTTTTTTTTTCCAGCTGTGTGGAGTTGAAGCAGATTATTGCTTGTGTTGTTATACTTATGTGCTGCATGTAGGTGCAAACATCACTCATTCACAATTTACTTTATTTATATAGTGACTACACGACACATCTGCTGCTGTTGACATGCTGGGACAATCAACAGATTTACAGTTATATTACGGTGCCTATAGCTACAAAGCACAGCATCAGTCCAGCTTTATAACTATAACCAGACTAATATTGGATTTTCATGGCAGATATATATTTGAGACTTTGTAAAAAATCTGGTATGGATAAATCAGCTGGAATTAGTTTCTTAAACAATTGAAATGAACAAGTATTGTTTGGCTATTAAAGAATTGTGACAGAGATACATACTGAGTTGTGTCAGTGGACAAACTATGTGATGGAGACACTTGTTCTAAATTAGCTGAAACATATCTTTAGTATTTCTGCACTGACGTTTCTTGTTACTTGACTAAACACCACTATACTGTGATAACATGATACTCAGATATACAGTTTATGGGCCATCAGGGTCTATTTATGAATAAATGAAATGCTGTTTGTGTTAGTTGAGGTTTTCTCAGTACCTTGTTATGGGCTGTTGGCTGCGGCTCCCGTTGAGGCTAATGTCAGACGCAGGGAGGATGGAGCCAGAGGCTGGAGGGCAGGGCTTATGACTGTGAGGGGAGGAGCTGTGGCTCTTATTAGACGTCACACCATTACAGCAGTTGCTGTCGAACCCTAGAACAACAACAACAACAACACAGCAAGACGGATTTTTGTTAACTGTTTCTGAGCGACATACACAACGGAGGAGTCAACAGCTGATCGTGACCGAGACGTCTGAGAGTGAACCACATACATGAACTCATTTTCAGATACAAATGTCTCAATTTTTCAGATTTATAATGAAAAAATGTTGATATATTTATGATTTTAGATGAGATAATGAAGACTTGAAATAAATAAATATACAATGAAATGTTTGGAATACAATGAAATTAAAGTTTATGCATGAAACTCTGAATCTCACTTATTAGATTCTGATTGTTACAAGACCAACGGAGCCACGACATTTAACATTTAATTAGACATTTGAACGATTAAATGATTAACTGCAGGACTCACTTTGCTGAAAGCTGTTTATGTAAACATAAAACACTTTTTTTTAACCGTTTTTAAAACAGTTTTATTGTGTGATGAATGTGTGGAAACAGTAGAAACATTGTAGAACAAAACAACAACAGGAACACACATAAAACACACAAAGATATGTCTATAAATCTATCGCCCCAGTGCATGCTGGGAGCGTTCCAAACACATCTACCTCATTTAACTGCAATCACATGATGAGCACTCAGCCAATCCTATGAACGCTGATCATGGTTTCAACTCTCTGCTCATTTTGCCCTCGTTATTCGAGACAACTTCATCGATCCTCAAACTGCCTTCGAAAGAACCAAATGAGCTGGATGATAAAGGATTATTTTAGCTCGATAGCAGCGTGTTAACCTGAATTAGTCGAGTCGTATTTGAAGAACAAGGCCCAGGTCTCTGCATTGCCTTCCAGTGTGTATAGAGTTTAAAAATAGTGCTGCTTGTCTATAAATGTCTCAGCAGCATCGGACCAAAATACATTTCTGCATATCTTTTACCGTATGAACCCTCTCGGCCTCTCAGGTCACCGGGTAGAGAGCTGTTAACTGTTGCCAGAGCGCAAACTAAACGTGGAGAAGCAGCATTCAGTTACTGTGCAGCGCAGAGTTAAATCCAGGATAAAAACTGTTATGTTCTGTGCTGCTTTTGCCTGAACCTCAAGTATTAATACATCAATACCTACCCTGTGTTTATGTCTCTGTTCATTACTTTCTGTATTTCTTTTAACCTTTTTACAAATCCATTTGCCTCACCTCTAACTGGACATGACATTAAGTTTTAAGTGTTTTTCTTTCCTACTTATGAAAAAAAAAAGGTGCTGCTCTTTCCACACAGCAAAGCAAGAACATGTCAAACTGATTATTAACTCAACCTAACTGGAGCGGTGATGTTTTGTTTTTTTTTTAATCTGGTGGTTTGACATGATAATTACTTAAACGGTGTCCAGAATGTCTAGACTCGTAGGCATGATGACAGTGTTTTTGTTGCAACCTTTAATTAAGAGGCAGGTCTGTGACCCCAACGTTAACTTTTACAGCCCACCTAAAAGATAAATGCTAATCCGGTGAATACCTGCACAGCTGTCGATCCAGATATAATACACGTTTCAGCCAATTAAAAGGAAGACGTCAATCTGTTGGATGTGACAATACTAAGAACAGATGCTGAGGCTGTAAAAAGATATATTTTTTTGTAACTGGATGTAAAATGGAGCCCCTTTTTTTTTTTTTTTTACTCAGATGAGACTCTCCAGATGTGAACATACCCGAGCACAGCTGTACAGTACCTGTGAGGTAGGACTGGGAGCTGCTGGCTTTGTGGCTGGGGCTGCTGAAGGGCCGGGGGGAGCCGGGGTAACTGTCCTGAGACTTTGGGCTGCGACCTCCGAGACACCTCACCTCGCTGTCCGTCCCATTCACCATCTCTATGAACTGTCTCACCCTGAGGACGGACGGAAGGAGGGGAGGGAGGACAAGAAGACAGGACAGGAGGAAAGCACGTGAAAGGTAGAAGGAAGGCAGCGAAAAAGCAGGGAAAGATTAAAAGTCAGAAAAAGAAGAAATACGGAAAATATGAATTAAATAAGACATGGAAGGACAAACAGAAAAAAGTGAGGAATTAAACAAACGTTGTAAAGAAAGGAAATGGTTGAACGAGAGAAAAGGAGCAGAGACAAGAAAGAAAGAAAAAGAAGGAATGAAAGAAACAGGACAAAAATAATTAATAAATTGGAATATTAAGGTATCAAGACATCCACAAAAAAAAAATTGTAGCAGAACAAAAAAAACAAAGATTGTTGCCACTTGTGGGCGAGACGCCGACTGATAATAAAATCTAACTTATATTTCGGTCGGGATAAGCTCAGATTTCAGCAAAAGATGTCCTGTAATAAAACCTACTTAACAGAATAATCTGCTGATTTACAGGCATCCACATAGAAAATGTTTTCAGAAGAGTTCATCACTCACGCATCTCAAGGAACAGATATACTTCTGGGTTTTGTTTTTTTTTAATGTATCAATTCACACTGAATCTGAGACGTTTGAATGACGCCCATCAGACCAAGACCCCCTGTCGCGTTTAGTGAAGCGTGTCTGTAAAGACAGCTGTTTAAAAAAAATCACACAAAACTCCCGCTGTTTATATGTCCTGAACGTACTTATTACATCACAGTAACTCTATTGATTGATCGGCCCCCGGTCTGTCTATGAGCTTGTCTGTTTCACTACAGGCAGATTCCTCTCACTCACTACAGTGGGTGGAATATGAAATAAAAATTAATGAATCAATAAATACAAACACTGTCCATTTCTTCTCTTGGAGCCAACGTTAAAACTATTTTGGTTGAGTAAGTTTCTGATGTCGGTCGGCCTGATGAAGGCAGTCTGTGCAGCCGCTGTCGGGACAGACGGCGTGGACTGAACGGATAGAGCTCGCTCACGTCTGGCTTTCTATGTGGAGTCTAGCTAGAAGTTCACCATCAAACTGTGAATGAAGCTCCTTTCAGAATAAAGCAAGAAAACTGTATCTTTACTACTTTAAAGTATCAAAAAGGGGCACCGCCATCTCTTCTTTATTTTAAAATGATTCATGCAGGACCATGAACAGAGGATATGTGATTTTATGTATTTCATATTGCAAAAACATCTGAATGAAGCTTTGGTCGTACTTGAGCATGAAGAGAAGGTCTGGGTTCCTCTCCAGGAGGCTGGGGTAGAGCTGCTGGGTGGTTTCGATGGCCTCGCCCATTCTACCTGACAACACCAGCTTCTGGATCTCTGTAAACCAAACAGTCAACATGTTTACAGGAAATAAACACTTATTGGAATTAATAGTTTCTGTTCCGTCCTAGCATCAATATCAGATTCATAGTGTTAAGAAACTGTATTTTTAGACAATAGAGACAGGAGGACTCACTCTGTCGGTTTTTGATGGAGGCCAGCTCCTCGTGAACGGCCTGGTCAGTGGATTTGGCAAAGGCTTCAGCTGTGGCACAATAGCTGTGGTGCACAAGGTAGGAAGCCACCATCCTGATGGGACAAGAGCAAAACAAAACAAAACACACCGATTAGATGCAGCAGCAGGAGAAACGATTATGTTAAGTTATGCGAGATCTGCTCTTCATCTGGTCAGAAACGACAGATCCACTAACCAGAGCTGCAATCCATCTGTCTTTATGAAATATAACCAACACATCATTGATGTGCTTTATTTGACTGGGAATTGATACTTTCATTATAGATATATCCGACTAGTTTGTATTTTGTTTTTGTTGGATTTTGTAAGATTTCATTGATAGCTAGATAACCACTAATTGTCTGTTCAGCCAAATGTAAAGACACTTATCACACACACTTTTAAATATCTAGTAGAGACTTGAGCCAAAATGTCTTTTCTGGTCTTTAATGTACATTTTATATTTTCTTTACTTCTATTCTCATGATTTGTTTGTGAAAGTGCTTTAATGCTACAATACTTTAAAACATAACTGCAAACAAAACATTGTATAAATACGATGTGTTGATTCGTGTCAAACTGGGACAAGCAGAGATAATATTTAAACATGCTTTTCCTGTGCAGACTAAATAAAAAACAGCTATCCTCAGATAGATTTTAAACAGGGGAAATACTTCTGTATGTAGTGTTGTAGTTTGAGTGTTTGAGTGCAGATATAGTTGGTGTTATTAGGATTGTGCACCTTTCGGTTTAAGTCAATCAATTCTGGTTGGGTTTTATCAGTTATGATAACATTTATGGTAACACGGCGACGGTTGCTACTGTACGACAAAGTCTCAAAAGGCAACAAACACAAGCAGTCAGACGGGTTGTAAACAAGACAGATTATCTAAACCACAAATTTGGAGGGAAAACTACACCCGAAATGGTAAGAATCCCTCATTTTTACAGGAAAACTCTGCATAAAACTACAATAAATACTGTAGGTCAAAGCAGGAAGTTGCTCCGTAAACTGTGGTGAGGACAGTTGGGGTAATCGTTTTATTGTTCACCTTTGTTTTCTCTTCCAGATAAGTTTGTTTAACCTGAAGGTGCGTTTACAATCAATCTCATCATCTGACTTCTCATGTTTTTTTTTGCCCGGTTAGGACTTGTTTTGCAGCAATAATTGCCATGTTCCCAGATCTCAGGAATTATCTTGGCAAGTACAATGTTATTATTACTGATATAAAATGATAGTCAAAATTATGAAAACACCATAAAACTTTATATAATAAACGGTATTCAACAATAGCCTGGAGCGTCGCCAGGCTCGAACAAATATAAGGCCAGGAAAAAAACATTGAAGGGGTGAAATTACAACCGTTAACATGGTAAATTTAGTAAAGTGTCCATTTCCATTGCACTAATTCACCACTTCTCTGCTTTCTCTTTTTTAAAAACAGAAATGATGTATTGATATTCTTCTTTGCTGAACTCCTGATTGTTGTTGATGCTAAAAAGACTATAAATGTGTCAGATATCCACTTGATGTGACTAACTCAGACTGCTGAAGCTGAATATAAGCTTCACATTAACTTTTAAATGCATTTTTTTGCATTTGATGGGGATCTTTTAATAGCCAACAGGAGGAATGATTATAGCGAGGAAAAACCTTTTTCACTTTCTTCTTGTTGTTTTAAGACAGACTTGGAAAAATTGTGAACGTACCCTTTAAAAAAAAACGTACCTATTAGAGGGAAGGCTGCAAAACTTTCACTGTGAACATTCTGGAGGATGTGTTGAGTTTCAAGAAAAGGCAAAAATGAAACACCTGACATTACTCCTGCTATATTGTTGGAAAAGTGTTGTGGAAATTGACAATATACTGAGTTTAACAAGGCAACAAGCTCACCATGGAGGAAGTTTTGAGTTTGGATTAACTAGGGAACAGGGGGGGAAACTGTCTCCAATATAAACCTGCTGAGCTAAACAGAGTCGCTCTTTGAGAATTTACAGTAGGACACAAATTGTAATAAAGTGGGATTATCCTTTTAGTATTAGATAACAGACTGATGTGTTTGACATTTGACTGGGCAGATGACATGGAAGCTATCCTCCCCCTAAGAGTACAAAAATGACAAGTATGCACGAGTGCTTTTTCCCCCAAGAAGGAATCCTCTTCTTGACCGGTCGTCATTTCTCCACAGTAGTCACTTCTACAAACAAACTTTCATGACGTTGCCAGCCGGAGAGATTTCTGCTTCTAAATCCTTCGCTCTCGCTGCCTGATTATTATGTTACCACTTCTCTCTATAAAAGACAATAACACTTCCCATCCACCAATCTGACGTGAGCTTAAAAAAACTTCCTGTTTTCAATCCCGGGCTGTGAGGAGACTCTTCCGGATAAAGACTCCCTCCACTCTACCCCACCCTCGACTCCAATCCCCATCATATGGAGATTAAATCCATTCAGGACAAGTAATCACAGCAACAGAGAGCTAATCCCATCAGGGCATGGCATGAAGAGAAACCCAGTCCCAGAGCTTTTACTTCTGGATCAGGGCTCCTGCTCTCTGATGGGGAAGTGGTCCATCTGGGCCTTGATCCCCCCGGTCATGTCAGCAGTCATTTCCTGTCGCCTACAGTTGGGATGTGCCAGGATCAAATTTTCATGCTACGATTATTGTGGCCAAAAATATCACGGTAAACGGTATCATCACGATAATCATCAAACTTTTCTGAAACACTACTATACAGTAAAATTACTTCACACCACGACTGGCTTGAATTTAATCAAACCAAACAAGCTACACAATGTATTAGTACAGTAATGTAACAAGTGTATTTTGCTGTATACTGCAAATGGATGCACATCAAAAAACACCACAGACAAAAGCAGATCAGTTGTTTAAAGTTTAAGACAGTTGACAGGAAATGACTTTAAATGCAGCTCAGTGTCTCTATCTCTTACATTCTCTATGTTCTGATTTGTTTCGGGTATTAATAGTTGTGAAATAACCAAAAACTCCTGTATTCACTTAACTGTCCTGCTGTGTCACTATTTGACTGGTAAAAAACTGACTGTTTTTTTTGTAGTTTATTAAAATAAAACTGTCAGGAAAGTCAGGAGAGCTGTGTTGCGTTCATGGTGTCCTCTGAAAACAGTGATAATCAAGGTAATGGTGGTAATGGAAATGATTGGTGGTATTTTACCATCAGAATGTTATAAAAACGGTATAAGGCGCATCTCTAGCCTACAGTATCCCATATTTGGAACAATCAGCTTCAACATGATGATCACTGACATGATAATAAATACCATGAAGAGGTGCGTTCCAAAAAAATACATCATAAATTGAATATTTAGTATATCCAGTATCTCCAGTTCAACATATGTTCCACATATCTTAAGTGACCTTGTATACAATGTTAAAATGAATGTCAACAAAAACTATGATAAAAAATATTTGACGACGACCCTTTTTCCACAACAAAGACAAGATTAAAACTAAATAAAAAGTAACCATTAAAATCTAAAACTATGGCAAAAGGAATTCGTTTTCATCACTGAATAAAATTTAAATACACTACTTGACTTTTTGCACTAATAAGCAGCATGTTGGTAAAAGTTATATCTCTGCTGGTAATGTCAGCTTGGAGGGAAAAGAGAAAAAACAGATTTCTAGACTAAATTCACCTACAGTTCTACTGAAAAGTAGACAAGTAGCAGCAACTACATACTTGGGGGGAAAAAAAAAAAAAATGCAGGACAGTACACCGACATTAATAAAAGCTAACTTCTTATAAGAGCTGTAGACGCTGTAGACGTGGTAGACGTGGATGTATTCACGGATTAATTTCAGTCGGCTACTGCCACGTTTATATCGGTAGGAGAGAGTAGAGGATTAATGTGATTTTTATCCTTATATCAACAGTTTAGCTGCTTGTCTGGAGCGAGTGAATAGTATTTAATAAACAAGTGACTGAATGAAAACAACTTCTGAATGATCGAGCTGCTCTGCAGCGGAGAGCAAAGGTAAAACCGAGACGGCGAGAACGACGAGAGAGCGTTCGGTTCCGTTTAAAACCACCTGAGTTTGTAACGACGACTGGATTTACTGAGGAGAGTCAGTCTGTTGTATCACTGCAGAGCAGATGGACATGAGCGATGTGTGTGTGTGTGACCTATTACACTGGTAAAAAAAAAAACAAGTAAACACAGCCTTGTGATAGTGAGAATGACACCTGTATCCATGGTAACTGTGCACAAAGATGGTGAGAAGTCTCACAATGCTTAGAAGTCAGAAATTTTGAAAACGTGACTAAAAGTAATAATTATCAAATTGCTAAAATGTGACTAAAACTAAGATGCATTCTCTAAAAAGGCTTAAAGAAATGAATACTGCTGTTCCTCTCATCTAAACCTTATGTTTCATATCATCATACAACTAGAATAGCTCGGTTTTACAACGTCCTCAATCCTCTTACTTCTGGATCATGGACTGCCACTCGCCCTCACGCTCTCCAATGGGGAAGCGGTCGATCTGGGCCTGGATCTTTGTCCTCCACTCGCGCATGTAGTCCTCGATGTCGAACACGAAGGGGTGCTGGCCGAAGTTTGCATCCACCACCTCCCCTGGGGTCTGGAGACCCACGGTCGGGTACAAGTTAGGCTGCGGCGCAGAGAGAGAGAGAGAGAGAGAGAGAGAGAGAGAGAGAGAGAGAGAGAGAGAGAGAGAGAGAGAGAGAGAGAGAGAGAGAGATACACGGTGAGGAAAAGAATGAGGAGGAAAAGGGAGTTTGGGAATGTAATCTGGGCAATAAATCAAAACAGGAAACAATGAGAGGAAAAACAGGAAACAGAAAATCTCAGGAAATAAGCTTTTGTCTACAATTACCCCATAAAACTCAATTTTACTAGCTGACAAAGATCATACAATAAACTTGCAGTAGCAGGCTGACGGGCCATCTTTTAACAAGAGAGCTCGGGTTCAACTCCTGCGACATTAAAGGGGCAATAAGTTTGATTTTTATGGTACAGAATGACAATAACATATCTATCAGTCTGATCGATGTACCAGTGACTCAGTGATTATACCGCCAGGTGCCAGGACTCACTTTCTGGCCCGTACCATTTTGGCACTCAGCTTTACAATCTACTGTTTTATAAAACTCCCAGTCAATACTACCTCTAAGCTTCCAAATAAATGTCTCCATGAGGGATCAATGCTGTCTCCAGCTTGGTAACATACTGTACATGATGCAGGTAAACAGAGCAGCATTTAGCTGAATCAACGTTTCGTCTCCCTTCCTTCTGTTGCTCAGTGCTTCTGAATACAAAAGATAAGGATGCTGTTATTTTATATTATTCTTATTGTCAGCTAATACCATAAAAAGACCAAAAATTAACAATATGCAAGTCCCTCCCCTGTCTGTTGAACATTACTTCCTACTGAAGATTTAAAAACTATGAATATGTAGTTTTATTTTTTATAAAAAAGGCTTGGTCATTTCATCATTTCCACAAAAAGAAACAAAAAAAAAAAACAGCTGCTGACCACTACTTTTTAAATAACAGGAAGAAATAAAGCATTTGTTGAGGACGCATTGAAGCTGTGGACACAATAGAGAGCACTAGTGAGTATTTTTGGCACCAGGATGGAGTATGTTTGCCTGATAATGACACTGAATTGCCATTTCTTTATCACTTTTTTTATTCAATCTAACATTTTCTTCATATTAGCCGGGGCGTTTCGCTCTGACCGATCAGTCTTGACTGACATTAATCCGCCTTTCACAGAAGAGGTTAACAGTTGCTGGGAGCGGTTAACATTTGTCATGTCCACTAATGAAATACATTAAGCTAAAAGTTGTTTGTTTTTTTTTTTTAAATCGTTAGTCAACTTGAAAAACAGCTCGTACAGCTGTGTCGATCTCATTTACACTATTTGGAAATGACTCAAAATAAACTACAGTGTGTGTGTGTGTTCATGGTAATGAGGAAACATGTCATCCAGTGGCTCCATGATGTGCTTTTAATAGTTTCTGAGGCAACAACAGAGCTCTATGGCACAGAGGAAGACATATCAGGCCTCGGGTACACACACAATACTTGTAAGTAGGATTGAGTGATTGTTGGTTTTAGTGTTTTCATTGGATATGGTTAGGGTCAGGGTTAGTGTTAGTGTTAGTGTTAGGGTCAGGGTCAGGGTTTTCATTGTTGTCAATGAAAAAAAATACAGACTATCATGAGCCTTATCCCTTTAAAGGCTAAGACAGTGTCAGACAAAACTGTAAACAAAGCCGATGTAAACAGCAACCAGACTCTGCTGGTAGTAACACCACAGAAGAGCAAAGACCTAAAAATACACTTGGACATAAAAAAAAGGAACACTCTGCACTCAAACATCACTGAAACCCTTAAAACTTGGTGTTTTCATTTCTGGAACATTTAAATGACATATTTCATTCTCTTCCTCTTATTAATAGCAATAGTATAGATGTATCCTGACACCAGCTGTGGGATGTGACTCGTTTCAAACATTCTTAGCATTGAGTTACAGTACAGCCAGTTCTTCACATGTTGCATGCCAGTGCCCGAAGGTTAAGTACATGTCAATTTATTTTTCTTTGGAACAGGCATTCTGCTTTTTTTTTTTTCTTTTTTTTTTTTTTGTAAGTCCCTGATGACATCTGTGATGACAGGATGAGGAGATATAAACAGAAATATGAGGTAAGGAGGTGTGTGTGTGTGTGTGTGTGTGTGTGTGTGGGTACATTGTTCTACCGTCCTACAAACCTAATCACAGCCTTGATTTGATCAGAGAAGGTGGTGACTAAGATGAGGTGCGCACCGTGTGTGTGAGAGGTTTCTTTATCTGTGTAAGAGTCCAATTGGGAAAGAAAAAAATAAACCCAAACCGACCTGACAGTATCACTGAAGTTCCATAAAAGAAGTTAAAAAAGTCATAAAAGTGGATTAGATGACAAACTAGGGTAAAATTAGAGTTAAGACTAGCCTTAAAACAGGCATTAGTCCTAGATCTAGTCTTAAATCTTACTGATATTTGAGTGTAAATACACTGGTTTAAATTAGAGTTAGGATTACAGATTAGGGATAATGTAGCTGATCAAAGTCCCCATAAATTAATACAAGGGTGCATGTGTCTCTTTCTCTCTCTCTCTCTCTCTCTCAGAGTTGTCTTTGTCATGGTCCAATAACCACAAAGGTCAGCTGTTCCGAGGTGACGCACTTCAGCGCACAACTCTGGAGGAACATGAATGTCTGGCTCACAGCCAAGCCTGTTTTGCTGCTCAATGGATTATTGTTGTGGCTAAGACTCTTATTTTTCTTCTCCCTACAAAAACAGTCGGCCCCATTTTCATTTGCTACAGAGCAAGAAAAGGGGAAAAAAAAAAAAAAAAACCTTCAAAACAAGTGTCTCCCTCACATCTCGATGCGGTTAATACATGCATGAATCCCATTAGAATTAATGTCCGTTCGGTGTGGGAGTCGTTCACATAATGAAGCATGAGAGCCTACGGAGTGAGACTGGCCTGAAAATGAGCCACAATAGCACAAAGCAACCCTAGTCATCTAAGCACCAACAGCCCATCGCATCACAAAACAACAGTTTTTCCTAACAAAAAAAAAAAAAAACATCATTCAATGGTAGATATAAAGACAGGAGAGGCGTTCTCCTTCAGAAGAAACTTCAAGTGTCATCAAAAGAAGCTCAACAGCCACAACAACCTTAAAGAGGAAGTGCAACAGCAGAGATTCTGGTATTCATGCTGTTTGTTGGTCCAACAAATACAACAGTTGCTACACTGAGTAGAAAAAAGCAGAACACTGGCTGGCACAGTTTCCACTCAGAACGTCAACAGGCAGTCGTCTGGGTAGCTAATATTCACATATTTTCAGTGTTACACTCTCATCATCTCAGCTAAGGGGGCCTGACATTAACTCTTCTGCTCACCAGCCACTCAGCATTTTCACTAACCACAATATTGCTGTTGGGAAATGACGTTTTATTTGATTAAAGTCGACTATTGTGGGCTACAATTTATTTGAGGAACTAGATTTACAACCCTTTAAATGTAAATGACCACTGTTAACACCCAAATCAAGACTACATGCAATTTATAACATTAGTCATCAAATATTCAGCTCTGATCAAGTTGTGTGTAAAAACACCTTTTGTATGAAAACGTGCAAAGACATAAAAAGAGCAGCTTCTTATTGCATATAATAAAAGTGGTGCAGGAGTGTAGATGATTAAAAAAATACCTACACTGAAATAAACCTAGCAAGACAAAAATATCGTCTATTCAAATATTTATGAACAGTAAATTATAGAAAGTAGAAGAAATCTCTGCAGTAAAGAACAAATTCTTTTTATCTAATCAATTCAATTGTTTCCTGATTCAAAATAACAGAATTGTATACTGCTAATGTTTCCTCTTGCTAGCTGTGTGTGTGTGTGTGTCCTCACAAGTGAATGTGAACTGCGTGTAGTGTAGATGCAGCGGTAAGTGTGTGTGTGTGTGTGTGTGTGTGTGTGTGACCTGGCCATGCTCTCGTAGCTGCAGCAGGCGGGCAGGAGCGAGGGTCAGAGGGTCAGAGGCTCTCTAAGATGCTTTAGGAAAAGCAAAGTCAAAGTGGCTACTAAGAGTGACTGAGTTACACGCCACCGCCGAATTCTACCCGCATTTGGCAGGTGGGCGGGTGTTAATGTCAAGCCCTGTTTGTACCGTTCCCTGATATTTCCTGTCTTCTCTGAGACCTCGGCGCCTATAAGACCAGGCGTAGTAGACCAGAGGAAAGACTCAGGTCCTCGGTGATCTTCAAGCTAATTATTGTCAGAATTAAGGCGGAGATAAGGTCTTCCACCTCATATGATCCTTATTATCAGTTATCCTTATCTGTGCCAGCTAACAGTGGCGTCCGATGTGTCGATCCATCCATAAACATTTCAACCTCTTACACTTTATCTGTTAAAACACATTTGTGTGTGGAAATATAATAGGAATTTAAACAGAAAGCTGTGTTAAAGATTTAGACTTTGCAAGGCCTTTAAGTGTTGTTGCCAGGCATAATATAGACTCAAATCATGTGATCTAACACATCCAATTAGTATTAGTTATTAGTAGTATTAGCAATTATTATTAGTAATATCTCATCTTAACTTCAGCTGTTGTAAGACTTTGAACACAGACATTTTAAACTGACTTTTAAAGTGTGTCAGATCTTGTTTCTCCCCCCTAATGATTACTACATGTCCTATTTTTTTTATAAATCCAAAAAGCCCCCTCCAAACTCCCTGAACATCAACATCTGAAGTGCGCAAGTTTTCCAGCCTCCGATCCATTTTACACAGCGTAAACATTCTGACTGGAGTCGACATTCTGCAGGATACGTAACGTTTCGTTTCTATAAATAGACTCGTGCCCTACGGTCCTGATTAATTATGGAAACTAAAAAAAAAAATTACAACAAAAGGAGTGAACAAAATGTGGGTACTTACTGGTAGGTCTGTGAAGGCGATACCTGCAGAGAGAGAGAGAAATAAGAGCGTCAGCATGAATTAGAGGAGTCCGATATATTTCTGCACACACCGGGAGGCCACAGTCAGTATGTTTACATGTGCTGAAGTAACCTGGTTAGTGTCAGCAACCAGATTTCTTAAAACGTAATGTAAACCCAGAATGAAGGTTCCCTTGATCGGGGTAAAACTGGCTCATATGACTTGATTTTACTGGATATATCTTGGCCAGATGTTTCCACCTGTGTTTTTACATGCGAGTATGTGCATGAAGAAGTCTTCAGACGGGGAACGTATCGCTGAAGCAGCGGCGTGGTGGGCCGGGTAAGAACACACGGTGGCTCTAAGCAGAAGTATTTGCACGCTGTCTTGCTTATAGCTGGTTTATTTCATCAGATATATAATATATACAACCATGAAATCCACCAGCAGTAAGTGTACAAAGGTTCAGAAGTGTTTCACTTGTATTCAAGTGTTCTTTTATTGTTTATTTAACAAGGACAAAGCACACTACATTTATTGTTCCAGATAAAACTAATAGCTAATTTCCATCTGTAGTGCCTGGACGGGGGCCAGCAGTGATGTGCAGGTCACACATTCAGGTGTGAGATCTAGTTCAGTAGTAAATACCGATACATTATTACTGTTGCTACGGTTTCGGAGCTGCTTACCTAGGCTGTGACCGTTCTTTGTGTAGAAGCAGGTGTTGTTGATGAGGTTAACGCAGCAGCCAATCACATCGCCCGTTGTAAACGTGGGTCCGTAAGGTTGCCCGGTGCCAGATGAGCAGAAGGAGTGGCCGTCGTCTCCGTGGTAACCATACGAGTGCTTGTCCCAACCTGAGGGATGAAAACGCAGAAAGCGTAAGAGCAGGAACGCCGAGCAGGTGTAAAAACACAACGGATGGTTCGTTCTGTGACTGTATTTAAACAAAAACACACACATATACTAACAAATATGCTGTGAAAATGCATAAAGTCAGCATATCAATACTGTTTTTTTCCATCTTGTGTTTTCAAACCTCCAGACATTTGTGACCAATAGACTCAGGATGAGGACTTCAGTCTGGGCCATGTGGATGCATGAATAAACAAAATAATACTGAAGAAGAGTTGCAACTAATCTGCACTGTCTCCTCAAGAAAAAAGTCAACAAAAACTGCACAAAATAAATAAATAAAAAACAGCTGGACTAAATAACATCGCATGTCCGACAATATCACAGCAACCAAAGCGACTCAACGCTGCAATTCCTGTTTCTTTTTAACTAAAAGTGCACTTCATTTTTTTTTTTTTTTTTAATTATGCAACTTCTGTTTTGGAGGAGAAAAAAGTGCATAAGGGCAAACACAGCCCATGTTAGAAATTTATGCTTTGCTTTTTAAAAAACTTGGAAACATAAACAGCCAAAAATAGAAAACGCTGTGTCATTATTCCACAGTTTCAGTAAATACTGGTGTGTTTTGGTAACAGAAACCTGCAACTAGAAATGGTCACTTATGAGGGCTGTGAAGCTGAAATTTTTAACTTTTTTTTTTTTTTTTTTTTTTTCTTAAATTAAAAACATGAATATCACCACATCCTCAACCTGAGCAACCGACTACAAGCCAGCAAGCGGAGGAGGATTTACTGCCTTGCTCGAGGATACATGACTGATGGGCGCTCTCTGGGAATTGAACCTGAGAAAAATAGAAAAATCAGTCTTCCAAAAACACTGACACACGCTTCCAAAAACAACAACTGGCTGACCGCAGAAGGACACGGCTCATTCGGTTTTTCCAGAAAGCTGGAAATTCTCCCAGAAATTGGAGATTTTGAGGTTTTTCAGCATTTTGACCTTCATTTCTTTCTTTGGCTTTTGATTCAAGTTTCTCCAGACTACAGATTGGTGTTGTTACTCTTCACTTTACCACCTTTTACCTAACCTGAGTATCTATATTGCCTCTGGTGAGCATAAAATAGATCAGTTCCAATATTAAACTAACCCTGCCTTTGTCTTTGTCTTGTTTCCTATGAATTTTTGAAATATTTGACCCCTTTCAAACAGCTGTCAAGCACCAAAAGGCCACAGGTTCATTCAACATATCGGTGACATGTAAACTTTTAAGAGAGGTAAACACACGAGCAATCCCATGTGTGGAATGGGAGTCATTTATCCATTTGTTATTTCTCATGGAGAGGAAGGAAGAAACAGTCTCTGCTGCAGCACAGACGGACGGACGGCCTCGGGGTTGTTTTAACGTTATAAAACCAAGTGGCGGGATCCTGTGAGTTACTGCTGAGGTGCAGAATTAATCCTGCGGTTGCCTCGTTCATCACCGGGAGAAAGCACTCAACCCTGCAGCAGTTTGGCATCAGGTTCTTTCAATTAGTGAGTTTTCATTAGCATATATCCATCAGACGGGACGGTGCGGTTTGCTCGGTGGCCTCTTGTTATCTTTCTGTGTGAAGACACAGGAGCTGCTGGGTGGGTCCGGTTCTCGGACTGGTGAAGGAGTGTTTGGCCTGATAACCTTCATGGAGTTCAGCGGCTTCTGCTAGCGCTGCTGGGTCAGAGAACATGTTTTCATACTGACAAGTAGTTAATACCAGTTTGGAAACTGTGCCCATCTTGTTTAATCTAGACACACTGCATTTCTTCATGTGGTAGAAGATTTTCCATCATGTGCTTTCCTAAAGAAACTAAAGACCACTTTTTTAATTATATATATATATATATATATATATATATATATATATATATATATATATATACATACACTAAAATCTGGAAGAAAATTTGCTCATTATAATATCTAAAGCCTGGCTGATACTGGATTTTTGAGGCCAATACTTGTATTAGTTCAGTTTTAGTTTAGTTTTAATATTATTTTCATCCCACATGATTAAAAGACACCACTATTTTACAAAACATGCATCTTCCAGTAATACATGTACAAAAGCATGTTGATGATGGAGAGAAAACAAAACACTGTATTAATATTGAAGACTTACAAAAAAAAGGCTAATATATTGTTGCCATTTTTGATAAGGATTCCTTTAATTTGCTTATTAAAGAATTGTGACCAAGTTGAAAAATAATCTTAGAGCTTTCTGACAGATAAACAACGGCGGTGGTGGTGGTGAGACTGTGTCCAAGTTAACTATAGCTTTGGCATTTCTGTGCTGCGATGTCTTGTTACATCAGCTGACATATACGCCGATATGTGTGTCACAAGCCGCCGGTGTGTGTTGTCCTAAATAGTCGGTGTCGTTAGCTTAACCTAGAATTGTTTCCGCCTGAAATCTTTAAGTTACTGAGTTCCACAAAATATCAATATCACTATCGTTCTCTCCAGATGCCACTTTGTAGGTTAAAGTTTCGGATATTTTGACCCAGTAGTCCTCTTACTGGGACAAACCTCAAAACACACACAGATATACCACTAATATTGTGCAGAGCTGCTTTAAATGTTCTTATCTCCACATCTCCATTTGTTGATAGGATGTTACTTCTGCTGCTAGAAGATATTAATCAGAATAATGTACTGATTGGGTAATTTCACAGTATTTGTTATGAATCCCTGGAAAGATTTTTTTTTTTTTTTTTGAGAAGCATCGCAACAACCGTTGCAACTAATTCAGTCATATTCAAAAGTCATATTTACAGCAGAACATGTAAACAGCTCCAATGCAAAGAACAGGGAAATAAAACAGCTGCAATGCTCAGAGTGATGGAAGGAAAGTTGGTTTTTTTCTTATTATTTGTGTGTTCAGTGTCAGTAAAACTGAGCTGAATATATTCTGTGACAATCTTGTCCGACCTGTTGCGGATCAAAACTTCTTCTCCGTCTCCGGTAAAGACGTCAACAGTCAGTGGATGTGCAAAGCAAGGGTCACATGACCCGCAAAGCCGGCTTCGATAGGTTACCGGTGCTGTAAAGTCGCACGTTGTAGTGCCTCAACTAACAAGGAAGCAGGAAATGTACTTCAAAATAAAAGCATTGTTCCAGAAATTCACTACAATTCAAAGTAGTTTTATTTTTTTTTGACGAAGTTGACCCAAATGCTCATAATGAGCAGGCAGCCCACTGCTACAGGACATCTATACACACATGGTGGGACATTTAACACTTTTTTTTCCCCTACACCTCTCCAGGCTTATCACACACATGTAGAAATCCTCCTCTCAAACAAGAGGAAAAAGTAAATACGCAATCATGTAAGTGACTGATTTTGAAAAGAACAGTCTCTCACTCACAGCCACACCTACAGCGAGTGTATCGAAGGCACGACAAAATACATCCTCACACATACAGTCAAAAAAAGATCCGACACTACACGGAGGACGCAGACAGGCGCAACCGTCAAATTCTTCTCACCGCACCCAAAGCGTAGCAGCGGAAATAAACACTGACAAGAAACAAACACACAGTGTGTCATCTTACCGGGGAGTCTGTTCATGTTTACACCCTGAGCTGACAGGCCGATGCCCATGTACCTGTGGAGCAGACAGGTGAGAGTTTAGTTGTGCATAAAGAGGAAAAAAAGACACAAAGACATAATAATGGACTGAAGAGTGAGTGATTGATCGGCCACCGATCATGTTAAGCCAATCACTGATGACTGATTTTAAGATTATTAGCCCATCACCAATTTAACTGACAGATTAAAGAAAGACTTACAGTCCTGTGAGGCTGTTAAGACTCATTACAGACAAAGAAAAAATGTTTAATGGATGAAAGACAGAAGGCCAGCGTTGCTATTCTTAAATCTTTATCACCGACGGTGCTTATAGTTAGCATGTTAGCATGCTATGAATTTTAAATGCCACATGCCCTGCACCTCTTGATAAGTTGTCCAAATTTAACACCATGGGTGTCACAATTCTCCAAATCCACAATTTGATTTGACTTTCGATATTAAAAAAGGTCACAATTCGATTCAATTTTTGATTTAAACATTTTTTTCCTGCAGTAGGAAAGAGGTATCATTTGTGTTTTAATAATGTTTCGCTTATGAGTTATTGATCTTGGAAGTTTGAATCTGTCAATTTCAAAAGTGTGTAGCATAGCTGTCTTTTTTTATTCTGGACTATGAAAGTCAAGGACATCTTGTCAATTGCTTGAAAATAACCAGTGAAGTCATGTGACTTGTGGTTTTTACACTACAATCATGCTTGACTTGAATCATGCTTTCACTTCATTAGATTTCTGTGTGTTATACAGTCTCCTGATATGAACTTTACAGGGCGTGTATTAAGTAAATACTAATGACTTCATCATAATACATGAACGTAACCAAATGATTCATAATGGTTAACAGTTTGGGGCTCTACCCAGCTAGCAAAGCATTGAATCAGCATTCATATAGGAGCCTCAAATAACCAAATATGTCCGAGAGCTTGCTTGCTGATAGATGGAAGTATTGATATGATCATGACATGGCAGCATGCTCACACACTTTATGAGAATCTAAAAAGGTATGAAGAGAAGGAGAATAGGACTGTAATTTGCTGTAGGCTAACATCATCTTTTCTTTAAAAAGGATTTCTGACCTGCAACAAAAATACAATACATCAATAAATGAGGGTTTCCTGCTGGAGACAAACTGTAAACTGTGTTAGTTCTACGTCTGCTCGCCAATTAATAGGACCACGTTCAGAGCAACTATTACGCTTCAGTATACGGATGTAACTGAACGACGATATGGTTAAAATGTAGACGCAGGATGAGGTCTTTAATCACAACGAGCTGCTACAGTGAGTCACAGCGCTGCAGGGTTAAAATTCATGTAAATCCAGATTAGACTAGTCAATTGTGTGGACTTTCATTGTTACCAAATTTTTTTTAAAGCTTTGAGCAGCTCCCCACCTTGCAGCCATTTTGCATCCATAATGGGTTATTGTACATCACCCAGCACATGAGCAGCTTATTGGTTATGATAGTTGTGTTTGTATACCATTTATAGGATTGACGTAATTGCCACACTTTTATTATACACCAGATAAAAAGGTTTCGCCCCCATTTTTCATCCACTGATTTTGTTTTCCAGTGTGTGAGATAAACATTACAGCCCCATGTTAACGTGCTAACGTTTGACATGTAGCATTTCAAGTTTATATTGTCATTTCAACCATTAAGTTATCGATACACCTTAAAATGTGCCAAAAAATATTGTTTTTCTCAGACCCAGAACATAAAAACCAACACAATTTACATTACAACTACAATGCAAATTATACATTTAGTACACGTAAACAAATATTTTGCATGTTAGCATAGCATGCTATCGAACTGAATTGCTGGACAAGTTGAAATTCTGACCTTCTGGTGGCGCTGGATGACAAGTCAGCAGGTCACCAAAATAATTAGGACACCTCCTCAAGGGATCATGAACATTTGTACCAAATTTCATGGCGGTCCATTAAATAGTCTTCAAGATATTTCACTTTCTACCAAAGCGTAAGAGCAACAGACAGACAGACAGACAGCGCTAACCTTCTAGCTCAGCTAAAATTACATTGTAAATGCGGTGTTGTCGTCTTTCTGAAACGTTGGTGCCTTGTTCTGTTTTCTTACCCATCTCGGCCTTTGCTGATGATCTTAACCTCGAAGTAGTAGACCCCGCAGGCGGCTGGGATTGGGTGAGTGGCCCGTACAGACGCTGCATCTTTAGGGGTTTTGCCATGACCTTCAGGTGAGGGGAGACAAGAGCGACGAGGTCTGGTTAGTAGGAACAGATACTGGTTCATTCCATTATCGTGAAGGGTTCAAGGCGGGAATGCTGCGCCTTTATTCCGCCTCACTGTTCTGTATAAAAAGGTACGGACACGGAGTGGAGGGGGGGGGCACATACGGGGGCAGCGTGTACCTGCTTTGTTTGGTTCAGTGTAAAAAAAAGCAGCTTAATGATAGCTATAAAGAGGGATTCTCTGTATAAAAGATCTTTATCAAGACATACAAAAGCTTTTGCAGCAATATTAATCATCCATTTCGTAGGAAGTTTAATTCAAAGCACAATGCAGGATGTGGATTTTTTAGCACCGGTGGCTGTGGAGGAGATATAAAACCAAACCCTGAAAACGTCAGAGCACAGATTCACTTACATTTTAAATGCATTATGAAGGGATCTTCTAACGGCCAGTATTAACAGGAAGAAAAACCTATTTTAATGTTAATTTGGGCTCCTGACTGTTGTTTTAAGACGTTAAAAAGTGTGAAGCTGTCCTTCACGGCGAGATCAAACAGCGAGTTTAAGAAGTGATACTAATAATACTACACTGAGCAGATAATTTCAAAGTTGTTGTAAAATTGGATCAAGGGAGAGGTGCGACTTCTGCAGTTACTCTACACCATAAAAGTTTTACAACCTAAGTTACAGTCTAAAAGGAAAACCGCCTGAGGGTAAGTTACTGGTAGTCCCACGTTTTCTCAGGTAAGTGAAGTTAAAGTGTTTCACATGGTTAAAAATGGAAGTACTACAATTAGCTAGTAAAACCAGAACAAAATGCCCCTAATATAAGATTAAAAAACAACAAAAAGAAAGAGAAAAACAATAAAACAGATAAGACATAGTGGAAATAAAAGTGTATCAATTAAATAAAGATAAGTACTATTTTTATTTATTTATTTTGTATTTTCTAGTCCTGTAGCAAACAGCATAAAAACACGGCAGGCTGCTCTGTTTTCTAAGTCTAAAAAAAAGAAAAAAAAGGTCCTGTGGGCCCCGCATTGTACAGTCAGACCTTTGACCTTTCAACTGACCGTCAGCAGCCACTTTCACAATATCACCACCCCACTAGGTTTAGTGAATATCTCAGGGTCTTATTAAACGCCTGTGATGTTGCACCTTTCTTCCACACTTTGACATTTCCACATGAATCAGACTGCTGAGGAATGATTCCCTTTGAAATTTTGAAAATACACATCTAGGTTTAAATGGAGGAGTTGTCCCGAAATATATGATGATGTTCTATTAGATGGCATTTTTATGAATGCCCTTGAGCTCAAGATGCTTCAGCTGTTTTAAGCCTATCATCTTACAAGCTCTGAATCCAAACCTCCAGGATTTAGGGCTGAGAAACGGCTTTTTCTGTCAGTCTTTAAAGCTAACGTTAGCTCGAGCAGCTACCATACACAGCTGTCAACGGCATCATTTAATGCTTAAATATCGTTTATGCTGTCAGATAGTTTCATCTGTAGGAAATAATAAGTTAATCACAATATTGGTAGAAACAAAAAACAGATATTTTCCTCAAATGTTCAGCCCTGAGAGGAGGCCTTTCTTATGTCAAGGGATGTTTAAATGATTGCTGGTTAACTGACAGTGTTGAGACATCTTACAATGAGTCTTTTCCAAGAAGAAGGTTTAATTGGTTTAAAGAAAAGGTTCACATTTTTTTCAGTCAGGCGCACATATGAACAGTGAAAGAGGTTTTCCTTGTTGTAATCATTCAGAGATCCCCTTCAAAATCCACAGTGTGTCCACACAGTCATTTTGTGCAAAAACGCATTTAAAAGTTGATGTGAAGCTTATATGAGTCTTCAGCAGTCTGAGTTAGTCATATCAAGTGGATATCTGACACATTTACAGTCTTTATAGCATCAAATTGCCTCTTTGTGTGACAGTGTTTCCCTGTTGAGCTGCAGGTGGAAGTATAGTAAAAAAAGAGGCTCTAAAAAGACTGTAACGTTGAAAGATATCTACTTGATTTGACTCATTTGGACGCTGAAGCTTCATATTAGCTTCAGATAAACTTTTAAATACATTTCAGCACAGGAGGAGGACTGTGGATTTTGGCCCTCATCACTTCCATTGTAAGTGCATTATGAAGGGATCTAATGGTCAGTATGAACAGGAGGAATGATTACTGTTCATTTGGTCTCCTGACTGTTGTTTTAAGACACACTTGAGAAATTGTGAAGCTGTCTGTTAATAGATGATCTGGGTAATATTTCTCAGGAATATCTAGGACACTCAAATCTGGAGGATGTACTGATGTAGACTGACTAAAATGAAACTTTTCACCTCCATTTTCATTTGTTATTGTGACAAAATGGTTGCCATGTGAATACACCGTTCCAATAAGGAAATCACAAGAAATACAATTATCACCCATAAAGGCTGCCAAATCAAAACTAAAGCTGCCACTAAGGACTTTTTTCATTATTGATGAATCTGGTTTTTTCAATAATTGATGCTTGTTTCATCTATTTAACAAAAAAAAATGTTTGAGAAAAGAAAAGAGATGCTCATCATAGTTACCCAGAATACAAGATAACATCTTCATGTTTCTTGTTATGTTCGACAAACAGTCCAAAACCCAAAGATTTTACAACATAAAAAAACACAAGAAAGCAACAAATTCTCACGATTTGTGCTCGATTAATGACTTGAATGATTGATAATCAAAATGGTTTTCAATTCATATCATGTCTTATAATTGACTAATTGTCTCAACCTCTACTAAAAAGCTCTTTGTGGTGATCATGAAGTCTGATGATTACTAATTACCTGCAGGGATAAAGTGAGGAACATTACTGCCATTATTAATTTACTTTGACCTTTTGCTTGTTTGTTTGTTTATTTGCAAGACGATGTTCCCAAATTCAAGTGGGTGGTGTTGTGTTATCTGAACATTTCATAATAATTCTTACTCCTACTTTCTGCCATACAGTTTACTTCACTTTAGTGACATGTTTTAGTTGCTCCAGGATGTTTAAACAACATACTGTAAACGTTCAGATGTGTGACATCACTATAAACTAGCATTGTTAAACAAACGTCTCAAGATTCTGCATTGATGTCGTCCTTGCTGGGGCTCTACTCATAATTATTTATTAATCTGGGGATTGTTTTGCTGATTAATCAACTGTTTGACCCACAAAATGTCAGAAAATAGAGGAAAATGTTCGCTGGAACTTCCCGAAACACAACTTGACATATTCAAATGTCTTGTTTTGTCCAAATAACAGCTCCGACACCAAAGATATTCCGTTTATTCTCATAGTAAACCAGCAAATATTTGCATTCAAGCAAGCTGGAATGACTTTATGTGTTTTTCTTTAAAAGCTGACTCAAGCACTTAACAGATTATTACAATGACTATCAAAATAGTTACTGATTCGATCAACTAATCATTTCATCTCTTCTACTTGTGATTTTTTTTTTTAACAGGCCTTGGCATTTGGACACAACTGACAATTTGTTTTTGCAAAAATAACCAAAGGATTATTCTGTTCAGTGGGTTTTAGATAACAAGGCATTTAATGATTGATAGATAGATATAGATGATGAGGTCAGGACTATCTTCCAAAAAAATTAATTAAGTCAATATTCAGTCTATTTGTGTCAAAATTATTTAAATTCTATCCAAATGAATGCCAAATTACTAAGAACATTCAACACAGAAATCATAGATCGCCTGATATTTTCTACTTAACACTGCTGTGGGATTACAGTCTGGCTTTTTCAAGTGCTCTGCTCACTGGAGGTGGTTCACATATAAGTTTCCAACATCTGCATGGTAAAGTTACTCCACATTTGCATACCTGCAACAAGAGATGCAGTAGGATTTGTATTGGGGAGACAGAATATTCTGGTTTTAACAAGGAAGCATGTTTGTGTGTGTGTGTGTGTGTGTGTGTGTGTGTGTGTGTGTAGAGGGCCGGTCAAACCCAGAATAGTAGAACACACCCAGGAAGCATAGTTACACCTTTTTCTTTTTTACAGTAGCCTTTTCTTGTAGGCCTGCACCAAAAACCCTCTTGATAGCTTTGCTAAGCAACTAGTCCAACCTGAATGTCAGGCAAGACACTTATTAAACCCTCAGCAGCAGTGTACCACTTATACTACCTTGTCATCAATAAGTACTTCACTGGAGGCCTAACACTTGTTCCTCTGAGTAACTAATCAGGGGACAAATCATGATATTTGACTGTGTATTTCCTGTCATATAAATTACCTAATAATGCTACATTAGCCTTCCTGGGGGGCTGTCTAGCCTTATCCGTTTTGGCTAACGATAAACGGTATGGTTTTGATAGTCACATCGAGCCTTTGATGGACTTTGTTAAACGATGATTCTACATTTGAAATGTTAATTTTTATATACGGGTTATCCGCTGTGAAAGCTTGATTGGTGACAGTTCATTTAGCTGGTTGACAGGGTAGTTAGCAGGGAAGCTAGCGAGCTAGTTAGGTCAATTTTTGGCTGTGGATACACCTCGCCAGCTGGTCGGGGTTGCAAGATGTCCTCTGCCTTGTTGTTGATGAAGCTACGAGCCGACTTTGTTTTTAGCCTCAACGGCAGCTGGCGTTGATCCGCTAACCGTCAAGCTAAGCTAACAACTTGGCGTTAGCACCGGGCTGATAAAAGTGCTAAACTATTGTTTGTGTGTTCGTGTCATACCTTTATAGTGAACACGGAGATTGTTCTGTGAGAGCCCGATATAGCTGAACTTGTCCTTCGGGCTCCAGGAGCGAGGAAGCGGAGTCTCGTTCTCATTAACGGCTGGATAGAGCCGCCGGAGCCGCTGGTTGAGCTCCTTTTCCTGCTCGTTCAGAGCCGAGTCTCCGTGGACAACAACCGACATCAGAAACCCACAGCCTGACGACTGTCCAGACATGGCTATGACACGAGTTTCAGTAAAGTGGCTTGTCAGCAACAAGCCAGCGCCACTTGTGTCAGTCAGTGTCAAGTTTTTAAAGAGGGAGAGGAGAGAGGAAGAGGAGGGTTAGCACAGCTAGCCGAGCAGCTAACGCGGTTAGCTTGGCCAGCGAAGGCAAAGCGATCGCTGAAATGTCTCAGGTTGACATCAGCCGACACAAAGCCATAAATAGAGACACTAGAAGAAGGCTGTCTGTCGCACAGGTTCGGAATAAAGTAGTTAAAAGACAGAGGAGCGGGTCGTTGTTGCTGGGGGACAAAGTATAACCAGCTCTGCTAACCTCGATCTTTTGTTTGTTGTCGGAGCGTGATCCGCGATTCTGATTGGCTGAGAGCAGCTCCACTCACTTCCTATGGGAATGTGAAGTAAATACACAGAATGAGCAGTGAATGTGCAGCAGACAGACTGTGTTGTGTTAAAAACAGCACTACTAATGCCGCTTTTCCCTCTGCATGGTACCGCACGACTCGACTCACCTTTTTTTGCTTTCACTTATTTAAAATCTAAATCCTTGCCATAGTCATTTGAATAATATCAATAACCGAATACCAAATTTTGAGATTTAATCAATACTTGATCTGATGTAAAAGATACAAATTGATACACAACAGAAAATATGATGTGAAAATATTTATATTTTATTTATATACTTTATTTATTAATTTTATACTGAAACCAGAGGTCAGACTGATTCCATTTAGGTTAGATTACGTTCAGATCTGAATTTTACATCTTGAATTTTATTTTTACTGAGCATATTTGAGCAACCAGAGTTTTGATTTTTAGATCTGAATTGAGTTTATTGAAATATAGCAACTTGACTATAGCCTTTGAACAGTAGGCACAGGAATTTTCTATCTGAATTTGAGAACCTTAAAACAAATACATACTGGAAATAAAGTTTTTGAAACTGCGTAACTTGAAAGTGACTACTGAGAATTTCACAAAGATGGTTTTCAAAGTCAAATATTTCAGCGCGATAAGTTCAATGTTATTTAAATTTCAACATTAACTATTCAGTAGTGATTCAAATTCAAAATGTGGTATTCAGTTGCTAATGTATTATGTAAATGATATGTTATTTGCTTCCCTACTAACTCATCAGTAGGTTTACAATGTAGACACAGTCAGTGAGTCATCATCATCATCAGTATTCTGTGTTCACTACCTATGAATTATACCTACTGATTATAAGGACAACAAAGTTTTGACTTTTTCAGTATCAAATATATCAGATCTTAAGATCAGAAGAGGAAAGTAGTTCTAGGATCATTTTAACTGAATAGCTTTTAGAGGCTATGACAAAGTGGGTGAGACCATCATTTTGTCCCCATTACACTTTGTATTTCTTGCCATACTTGTCATTTGTTTGTTTAGCCAGTCACATACTATCCTGGGTTTTGTTTGTGTTTAGCATTTTATTGTTACATTTACATCTGCATTTATGGTTTAATCGAGACAGAAAAGTGTTTAGGGTCATTATTTATTGTTTATTGATTTAAGTACTGAGTTTCTTGAGTTACAGATTAACTTGGGTTGTAACTTACCATATACCCACCATGCTTTCCAGGAGACAAAAAGGGGGAGGCACCATGGATGTTTTATAAGAGCTGGATACTGGACTAAAAATGGCGCCCATTCAGTCCTATAGGAATTGCTCGGCTGGCGCATACGCCAAAAAAAGTTTCTTGCTTCTGGGTTTGCTTCCATATTGTGCAGCCCATTGAATATACGCAATAGTGTTTTCCTTGTTGGCCCCCCACGAGTTCCTGCTCGGCCCATAGACTTTACATTGTGATGATGTCACAGATTTTTAAGTTGCTTTTCTCAGCTCAAGGAAAGTTTTACAAATACAAAACCTCCATGGATCAAAAATTCATAATAGAAAGAGTCATAATTGACCTTGTTTGAAGTTTGAGATGTCCTGTCAACAGTTTTACATAAGTCTCTTCTACAATGGTGGTTTATGAGGGAAAAAGCTTTATGGGCCGCAGTGGGATGTTTTGCTGCAATACCACAAGTGGCCACTGGGAAAAATTGGCTGCAAGGCTGAGTGGCAGTGCCCTATCCAGCTCTTATTATACATCCATGGGAGGCACTGAACCACTTCCTGATTTTAAGATCTTGCTTACATCACCAGTGATGTCATGGGTTAGACCAAGTATGAGAGCATTTATTTTATTTAGTTAAATGTTTGGTTTTGTATTTATGTTATTTGTACTTATTTGGTTTATGGTAAGGAACAATGGTGTAGGTGATGTGTGTGTAAACAATGTCAACTGATACAAGTGACATTGTCATTCACCAGTTGTTGATATAAGGGAAAGGACACCCTTGATAGAAATATGGTTCGGCCTAGATAGATTGAAGAGCCTATTTAAGGGGAGAGATGTTAGTTAGAGAGAGAGCAGAAACAAAAGAGGATGTCAGTGTAGCTGTGTTAAGGTAAGTTCGATTATGCTTGATTTCATTTGGTCGTCTCTGAGTCTGTCTCTTATCACCTTCCTTGACACTCCGGCAAAGCTTCCGCACAGATAAAACTTTATTTTATAGTAAAACAGCAAATATTTGTAAAAGGCCTGAAAGGGTTGCAGAAATGTTTCATTTTTCTTCTTTCCTATCTCATCAACAGTCTTTTCGACCCAAAATCTTTTAGATTTTTGGGGTATAGAGGTACATCGGTGGCTTCACATCCTCATTATGAGTTCAAATTTATGAGAATTCTAATTTTATTTGAGAGCCACAGTCTAGGAGTGTATCAGTGATTGTTATTCCAGATGGCAGCGAGAAATTTCCATTCGAAGGTTTTATTACTTTTCGTTAAAACAGTAAGGTTCACCAATGCGCTCTTCTCACTGATGAGGCTGACTGACATGTCACCGCTCCCTCCATTTGTCATTGTTTTTAAAAGGTCTTAATTGTATGACATGCAAATGAAGAGACTTGCTTTTTGATCATTATCTATTCATATAAGAAAATGAACTGAACATTAGTGCATCACCAAATGAGGGAGAGGAGGGGTGAGAGACAGACAGTAATGATCAATAGATTCAGAGTAAAAGAGAACGGACAGCTTTACATTATGGTGCTGTAATGTCTCTTAACTTTTGGGATTATGCTAAAAACAATCTTTTCATCCCCAGGTTTAAACTGTGTGAGTGTCAGCATGTGTGTATGTAATACTGTAGGTCAAGGCTGATAATTACTGTGATTACTGCAAGCAATCACAGTATTGTAGCAGCAGCTGGCAGCAGCTTTGCTTGGCAGCATAGGCAAAAAACATTACATGAAACATCAATTTGAATTGTGCTACATGCCCTTGCTTTTGTCATGATGATGATTTGATACGATGCCATCTGATCACAACATCAAACAAAACATTGTTTTACTAGTATATATTTTTTGTTAAGCCTGTGTTCTGTTTTTTGAGATTCTTTCTGATTTACTGACCACTCTTGACTATTTGGAGTTTTTGCTCAAATTGTTTTCCTGCAGTGAATTTTATTCCAATGAAATGTGAAAAGCATTGGACTTGAATTAAGTTTTGAAATCAGTCTTGCTAACTAGCTACATCTGTACTGTTGCTAAAAATAATGTCTTGTTTCAGTGGCAAGTCAACATTTATGAGAGCGGAGCTGGACTTGTGATTCTGATGCTCCAAATTAAACAGTGAGTTTCATTTTACTTTATTTTATATGCCAACGTCTTCAAACGACTTCATTTTATTTAGATAATGTTCCATTGCTGTCTCTTTTCACACCGTCTTTGAACAGACTTTTTTAAAATTTTTCAGGTGGTTCATAGGGATAAACTCTAAGAGAGGCACCCCGGCAGGACGGGACAAAGTCCAGTCACCAAAGACACAGAAAATCATACATAAAAAGGTGACCTCAGTCAGCCCTTGTGTTTTAAGTCTACTAAAGAAACTAATGGACTTTTGAATGGGTTTTGTATAAGTCAGTGCACTGCTTGTTTCAGTATTTAATTTTTAAATGACTTTTGAATGATTAATTACCTGAATGAGCTCCATGTTTAGTTTTTTCTATTACTTTCTAATTGTGTACAAATGTTTAGCATCATTCGTTTAAATGTTAATAAAGTGAGACATGGTTTGAAAGAAACACTTTGAAGTTATATAACTTGTCTTAACATTTTAAGTCACAATTCAAATGGCTGTTTATTCACTGTTGTAAATACTGTCAATGAGTTTGTCAAGTAAAAAGGTTTGTGGAAGAAAATATTAAAAATTGTATATATATTCAATAATTCAATATTCAAACTGTAGTCCTCACTGTGGGTAGTTAGTTACACAATATTGTGTCGAGTAGTATGTCGTACATTTTGCAGTTTATAGTAAAAATCTGTAAGTATGCCACTTGTGAAAAGTGCAAATTAACAGCGATTTGGCAGTATTTTGCTGTAAAAGTAGAGAGTTTTACAGTTTTATGCTGTATTTATAAAAGCAGCAACAAACTGTTAAATTCAGCAACAGCATGACACTGTTCATTTTGCAGTAAATTAATGGCAACCCTGCATTTGATAAGTAATACTTGGGGGGTCCCGGAAGACGGCAGTTCACTGCAGCTGGTCCAGGATACCCCTTTCCCCCGGGTAAGGGGGAAGGCAGCAGTTCACTGCAGCTGGTCCCAATTTTCTTCTGGGGAGGTACTGGGGGGAGTGTGGGAACGGTGGCCAGGGCACTCGGAAGGCAGCAGCTAGTTACAGCTGGTCCCAGGTGCCTGACCAATACTCCCAAGTCAACATGCCCTGAGAACCGCGTGGTTCTCAAAAGATACGCACACTATTGTTCTTCAAAGGTTTATTTATGATACAAGGCAGGTGTGGGACACACAGAGCAGGGCAGGGCTAACAATGTTAAATGCAAATTGTTGAAGGAGTGGATGATGCCCTTAATGGGCCAGAACTCTCAATGCTATATTGTATTGCAACCAAATTTGGGAATGTTCTACATAAAGCCACACTGTACAAGTAATTCTACCCACAGTAAAGTAACATTATAACATGATATTTCTGCAATTCTGTTGTCTTTAATAAAATGAAACTTGGCAAAGTTCTCCATGAGAATCTGCATGACATACCGAATCATGGCACCCCACCCTGTGGTCATGAATAAAACACCACACTACTTATTAACTGCCATATCTGTTAAATGGAATATACCATGGTAACCAAATTCTGCAGAGTTGTACAGATGGGGATGCTGAACAAGTGTGTTGTATTTGCAGCAATGCTTTGCAAGTTATTTCAGCTGTTAGCATTCACACACATTTCCACAGGAAATGCATTTCTAGTCGTTATTATTATTAAATATTATTATTATTATTATTAGTAGTAGTAGTAGTAGTAGTAGTAGTAGTAGTAGTAGTAGTAGTAGTATAACAGTGTTAGGATTCAAGATTCAAAGATTCAAGAGATTTTATTGTCACATGCTCAACAACACAGCAGATGGCAACATTGAAGTCAATGAAATTTGGCTTCTTCGAGCCCAAGTTCCAATTAGAGTATATAATAAAATACTTACAATTACAGAAAAGGAGGGAAATGAGAGAGAGAAGAGAAGGATAAGAGAGAGATTAATTACAATATATCCAAATATACATGATATTGCACATTGGTGTGCAAGTGTGGTTGAAGAAAACTTGACTTTGTGGTAGCTGGGTTATCATAAAGAGCCTCTGCATTGGCACACCAGTTAAAGTATGAGGACCAGAGATGACAGATCTGTCACAGATGATTTAATGGCTAAAAGTAAATGAAAACAATAATCAGTAAACAAAAGTGCTCTAAATCTAAATCTAAACCAATCAGCATGCTGTAGCAGGCATGGGCAGGAACTGAGCAGGGCCTAATCCAGACCTCTTATCAGTTCAGGTGTGGCCTGTTAGTTTGAGGCTAAATCCTACCCATAACATTTATTTTTATTATCATTTCAATTAATCAATTAGTTGTTTGGTGCATAAAATGTACGGAAATGGTGAAAAATGTTAATAACTGTTAGTAACAGTCCACAACACAAAGATATTCAGTTTATTATCATAGAAGACTAAAGAACCCAGACAATTTTCACATTTAACAAGCTGGAGCCAGAAAATTTTAGCATTTTTTTCTAAGAAAAACAATTAATTAGTTAGTTGTTTGGTCCATAAAATGTCAGAAAATGGTGAAAGTTTATTATGTTAGTTTATTATGATAGAGGACTACATAGAGCAGGAAATATTTAAAAAACATTTAAAAAGCTGGAATCTGAGGCTCCAAACGATTAATGTCAAAAAATTGTCGATTAATTTAATAGTTGGTAACTAATTGAAGAATTGATTAATTGTTGCATAGTTAATATTAAGTTAATACTATTTTCACACCTGCCTCTGTTGTATCTATCCATGCAGATTGTTTTTTAGTTTTAGGCTGACGCTCATGGCTTTTACTGAAATATCTGAACAGCTATGTGATATCATGAAATTTGGCGAAGATATCCATGGTGCCCAGAGGTTGAACCCAAGTGACTTTGGAGATCGACCAACTTTTTCTCTTGTCCCACAAACAGGTTGACATTTTTGAGTGTTAAATGTCTATTGCACATCTGTCTGTCCTCTCCCAGGACAGACAGATGTGCAATAGATGTTGTGTGTACAGAATAGAAACACACAAATTACAGACTATAGCATTGAACAGGATAACAAAATTATAATGGCTTTATAATATATATGAAGAATGTGATGAAGAGGATACCAAGGAGCTTCCAAGTGCCACCAGAGCAGAATAGGACCTGAGCCACGCAACCTCCATCACCATGGAAACCTGGGAAGAGGACAGACTACACATGCACACAGGGGAGACTCACATCTCACCGTTCACATACACGGGAGAAGAGACAAGAAAAGACATTAATCAAACAGGAGAGAGAGAGAAAGATAAAGACATCACTCAGAGAGAGAGAGAGAGAGAGAGAGAGACATGAGGTGAGGTTGAGCTCCTGCAGGATGGAGAACTGGATCCAAAACCTCAGGAAATGGCACCGACACCAAGGGAAGCAGAGCGGTTCCAGCATGGGTGCTGATCCAGCAAGAGATGCCTGAGAGACAAGAGAGGACAGGAAGAGAAAATAAGGGAGACAGAGGGAGAGAAGAGAGCAGGGAACATGGCTCGGACACTCATGTGCTTGTGGAACAAACAAACAGGTTAGAGAGATGCAAGAGTTATTAGAACAGTTGCAATAATTAATAATGTTGTTGGAAGGACAGCACTTAGTAAATTAATTGACAGAAACCGACCTAAGTACTCAACTAAAGGCGACTAATTGTAGGTAAAGGCAAAAAGATGAGTTTTAAGTTTAGATTTAAGGGACTCAACAGACTCGGATTGTCAGACATCAGCAGGGAATTTATTCCATAAGAATCTGGCCTGACTACTTTTTAACTCTGAGTACACACAGGAGCTCTGCATTTCGAGAGCGAAGAGCTTGAGATGGAATATAAGATTTAAGGAGATCAGACAGGTATGATGGAGCAGGCCCATTTAGGATTTAATAAGTCAGCAGAAGCACCTTAAAGTCTGATCTAACATGAATAGGAAGCCAATGAAGGGAGGCTAGCATCGGTGTAATATGGTCAAATTTTCTTGTTTTATTAAGATTCTAACTGCAGCATTTTGAATTATCTGAAGATGTTTAGTACTCGCACGTGGCAAACCTGAAAACAGAACATTATAGTAGTCATGTCTGGACGAAACAAATTCATGTATTAGAGTCTCTGTATCAGCCATGGACAGGGAGGACCAAATTTTAGCTATGTTACGTAAGTGGAAAAAGGCAGTTGTGGGGATTTCTTTAACATGCTTATCAAAGGAGAGGCTGCGATCAAACATAACACCAAGATTCTTGGCAGCCACACTTTTGTCCAAGACTGTGATTTATGACCACAAGTCAGTTCCTCAGGATTGGCCCTTATCATTTCAGTTTCCATTGTGCTGCCGTGCAAATTACCAAGCAAATTTGCAACTGATCAAATTATCTCCAACTAATTAACACACAGTGAATTTAGGGCCTTTGAGACAGTTGCCCCTTTCGTTAATCCAGCTTGACAGTGACTTTCATATCAGAGTGAAATTAAAAGAAACTACAAGGTAACACCCAGCCAAAACACACTGTAAAAGCTAATATCAAAGACACTACAGCATGATCTGACAAATGGCTGGCAGTAATGTATTATTCATGATTGCCAGTGAATGGACTAAAATAAAAACAGTCCTCTGAGAAGTCAGTTGTGTTGTGTTATATTGTTTTTGTTTCCAACAGATCTTATTTTTGTCTGCCTTGTACAGCCTGTGAATGTCACACCAACATGTGGGAATGTTCATTGCATCACTAAAAAGGAATCTGAAATGATGTTACGCTCCCTTTAGGGAAGCACTTGCTCATATTCAGATTCAGAGTTCTCTGGAAAACACAAATGGTAGAAGGTCTGGACTGTTTATCATCAGTAAGATGTCTGTTGTAAAAGCAGGTCGAGAACAAACTGTGCTGGGAAGAGCTCCTCACTGTTTGTGTTAAACCCTGCTTGGATGACTGGACGGGAGTTAAACTGCATGACAGTGATGGAAAATAGACTTAGAAAACTTAATACGACAGTAATATAAATGAAAAACTTGCATTCAATACTGTGTTATACTCTGGAATTTGTAGTATAAACAACAAATGGAGATCTAGCATATTTAAAATCCGATATTGTTACTGTCCTGCGAAGTATCTCCAATATGTCAGCTTTTCATTGGCAGCATTGTGACTTTTCACCTTTCAGCTAATCCAATGCGTTTTTAATGGTTTATTTAGCTTAAAAGATACGTTCATAATTTTTCAAGTGTCCAAATGAACATGGAACGAGGTTTTCCTCACTGTAATAATGCCCCCTATATTGATGGAGTGATGGAGGCCAAAATCCACAGTTTGTCCACACAGTCATTTAAAAGTTGATGTGAAGCTTATATGAGGCTTCAGCAATCTGAGTTAGTCATATCAAGTGGATATCTGCCGCATTTACTGTCTTTTTAGCATCAAATTCCCTCTTTGTGTTTCCTCTGACAGTGTTTTCCTGATGAGCTGTAGTGGAAGTATACACTGTAAAAAAAGTTATTTCACAGAAATTTACTGTATTATTTTACAGTTTGTTTGTTTTTCTACATTAAATGTAAATGCCATAAAAACACAGTAAATTATTTTTATTAAAAATATTCACCATTAAATAAAGGCTGTAATCTGTAAATTAATATAATGGAATATCAGTTTTTTGACAGGATTATTCAATTACTTAATGGTCTTGAATGTTAAATTACATTGAATTTTATGTAAATACTAAAAAAAATATGCATCCTATCACTGAATGTAAAATTAAGGCAACTTTCTGTTTTTTTTTACAGCAAAACTACTACTTAATGTAGTGAAAAATGGTTAAAAGTCTGACAGCAAAAGTTGCCGAACAATTACAGTCAAATAACGGTAAAAAAAAAAACCTTTAGTTATTCTACAGAGAATTTTTCTTAAAAAATACAGATATTTACTGTAGACATTATCTGCATTTTTACAGATAACTGTTGTAAATTATTTTAAAAAATCATTGTAAAATATTGCTAGAATGTTAAACAAATGTATAAATCTGCACAAAATTTTGAAAAAACTCAACCACAGCAGAATGGTCCCCCCTTCTCTCTAACCAACTGTGTGACAAATGCAATCCTTCAAGATCAGGCAAATAAGATGGTGTTTTTCCTTGATGATGCTTGACATTTGGACAATTTCAGTGTTCTAAATTAATGGATGTATTAGTCTACACAATCCACAGCAGAAAAAAGTAAACATCAGATAGAATACTATGTTTAATTGTGCAAGCGCCAAATTAGATTTTCCATTTGGTGAGTAAATATACCAAAATAGTCATGTGTTGCAGACAGAGACTCTGGCCGATGCTGGGCTGTAATATAACTTGCAGTTTTTTTTATTTGCGCACTTTACAGCCACAACAAAGCAGTAAATGTAGCTTACAGTCCACCATCATATTTTTGCTGCTGTTAAAACCCACTAGCTTTGTGCTAACTACTACAACTGGAGGAAATTCCTCTTCTTTTACTACTTCTGCTTCCAAAACTCTCACCTTACTCAAAGGCACAACCTGGTGGCAGAAATGCAGAAGTCATACAACATATCCACAAACATTAATACTGGCTAAAATACAAAATTATGAACACTATATCCTGGAAAACATTTTAGATCAGATTATTTATTTTTGTTTACTTACTTAATTAATGTGATCCTAATTTATAAAGTTAATCAACCTGCATAATGTCCTATAGTTTTATATTGACATTCCAAATTATAGTTTATTTAATCTCCCCCCTAGGGTTGGGTGATGTCTACAGAATTGGCATATGACGATGTTCACAGTGAAACATCGCGATAGACGATGATATCGTGTGGGATAAATTACCGCATTTTGCTGTCATTTTGCGTTACTGTAAGTGCAATAAAAGCTCAGTGAGTAAAAAGCCAATAAGAGTAATTTAGTCCACGCAAAAGATGGACAGACGACAGGGGGGCTTTTAAATCACAATGTTATGATGGTAGAGGCTCAGTGGTTGATGACTGTCAGCCATTGGTGATGGACGATGGCATTGCCCATCGGCCCAACCCTACTGCATACTCAGAACATCGCCCTGGGTGTTCTCAGTGTCATCTATAACATCTTTCTCAATTCATTGTTTTTGGAAAAGTTCCAGACATTATCAGATGACAGATCACAAATTTGAATTTTAGCAAAATAATTTTTGGATTTGGGAGAGATTTGTTCATGTTCACTAACCCCATACATTAATGTGAAATGTCTGTAGATATATTGGAGAGCTGCTTATAATTACTGTGAAATAATGTTTATATAAAGTAATGATCATTAAAATTATGTTTTTGCAAACTATTATCACATGATCTTATTTTTTGAACAGTATAAAACCAACGTTTACCAGGGATTTACTGTAAATAGATTGGATAATCACATAAAATAAAAGCCTAAAGCACTCAAGATACCGATAATGGGTGTTAAAGGAGGGTAATTTGAGTGTAATTTTACATCATTTTTCTGTGTTTTACATCCAGAAATCTTTACTTTGATGGGGAGTTCCTGTGGATAGACTGGATAACCCTATGAATTTACCAAAGATTACTGTATGAAAACAAATCTTCATTTAAATTAGGTAATTTTAAGGTAGTTCTGCAATCTTTTTCATTTTTTTGTGCAGATTTATACATTTGTTTAACATTCTAGTGATGTTTTACAATGAGATTTCTATGTTCATTTGGGCTCCTGACTGTTGTTTTAAGGCAGACATTAAAAATTGTGAAACTGGTCTTTATGGAGTAAGAGAATTTTCTTAACCAATAAGGAAAAATATCCCTCAATTCATAAAAAATTAAATATTACCAAATTCAGAGATACATGGTTTTTACTGTACAGCAACAACATATTGTAAAAATAATGTATGGTAATGTTGCATTATGACTTTTGTCTGACCAAAACAAGACATCTGAAGACATCACCTTTGACTCTAGAAAATTATTTTTTCTTACATTCAATAAACCAAACAATTACTCAAGAAAATAATCTGCAGATCAATCGATAATATAAAATAACTGTTAGTTGCAGCCCTACACTGCAGCATTTGTACCATCACATGAACAATCTGAGCTGCAAAAGTTTGATTTGTTGCTTACTTGGCCCTGTCCTGTATGTATTAGTGTCCAATTCCTGTCTGGGTTTCAGGAAAATCCCTGAAAAACTGAAAAGACTTTTTTAAATTTGAGGATTCTGTCTCATTCATTCACTGATGAAGCAGTGGATCATGAGTTTATCTGTGTGTTCAGACATTTTCCAGTCATTTAACAGACAGTGACACGCTGAATCAATACAGTGGATATAAATGGTTGTGCAAGAGCAGGATATTCAACAAAACCTGAACAGGGAAGAGGTAAGGGAGAGCTGTCACACCGCCCTCTGGTGGTTCAAACTTGACCTCTCCACAGAGAATGAGAGATGAATAATCATGCAGTATACTGCAGTGTAGACTGGCCTCAGTTAACATTTCTGTGTCAGAGGCTATCTTCCTTAAACGATATATGACTAGCGATATTCTATATTTTTCTCACTGTCAACAAATCTCATGTGTAGAGCCAAAACAACAATTAATTGATCTACTTACAAGTATTGTGTGTGTATCCAAAGCCTGATATATCCTATTCCTCATTGCTGTAGACCAATAGGGCTCATTAAAAACACATCAATGAACCACGTTGGACAGGCTCCAAAGTTTTCAGTCTCTGGAGAGCAGTTCCTTGTAAGGCATAAACTGTAAAAAAAGCCTCGAGTTTGGCATTTTGACCATTGCCATCTTGAATTTTTGGAGCCAGAAGTGACCATATCTGGACGAGAGGGTTGAGCTGACCCTAAACTGTGCCTATGCTCCTTTTCTTATCTGGGCTTACGTTACATAATGTATGTAGCCACAGTTGTCGCCGTGGTGGCGACTTGTCAATCACAAGTTAGCCACGCCCTAAAGCATACCCTCCTTTATCGTCTATTTAACTCTAAATGAGACCATAATTTACAAAATGAACATCATGCTATATTGAAGAAGACTTGAAACTAGCAATTGAGACCATAAACTGGGAATTAGGAAACCGTTTACTGAGGTAATAAATTAAGTGACAAGTAGGGTAATTTTCTCATAGACTTCCATATAATCCCCTGCTGGCTATTAGAAAGAATGCAGGTTTAAGGCACTTCGACATCGGCTTCACATTTTAGACCCGTAGTTTGTCGTGTGGACTGATGTTCTTTGAGAAATCTACGATGTATTGCAAAGTCAAGAGGTTGTGATATGTAGCCATGGATGTATAATAAGAGCTGGATAGGGCGCCGCCGCTCAGCCTTGCAGCCAATTTTTCCCAGTGGCCACTCACGGTATTGCAGTGAAAAATCCCCCTGTGGTCCAAAAAGGATTTTCCCCATAGACCACCATTGTAAAAGAGACGCCTGTAAAACTGTTGACAGGACACCTCGAACTGCAAACAAGGTCAATTATGAGTCTTTCTATTATGAACTTTTGATCCATGGAGGTTTTACGTTTGTAAAACTTTCCTCAAGCCGAGAAAAGTGATTTTAAAATCCGTGACGTCATCACAATGTAAAGTCTATAGGCCGAGCAGGAACTTGTGGGCAGGGCCAGCAGGGGAAACACTACTGTGCATATTCAGTGGGCCGCACAAAGCGGGAGCAAACCCGGAAGCTAGAAACTTTTTTTGGCGTATGCGCCAGGCGAGCAATTCCTATAAGACTGAATGGGCGCCATTTTTAATCCGGTATCCAGCTCTTATAATACAGCCCTGTAAACAGAACAGCATTCCCGCACATGCTCAGTGGTGCTTGCTACTACACTCTCTGGAGACTGAAAACATGATCACTGTTATGTTTTTGGAGCCATTTCTGAACAAACTACCGTGACTGTAATCTTTGCTGCGAAGGAACATGTCACCCAGTGCAACAGTGTGACTCATTGATGTGTTTCTAATTAATAAGATATATCAGGCTTTGGATACACACACAATAATTGTTAGTAGATCAATTCATTGTTTGTTTGGCTCTGCACATGAGATTTGTTGGCAGTAAGAAAAATATAGAACATTGCCAGATTTATCCTTTAATGGATAAGGATCATGCATATAGTTATATATGTTCTCTCATCTTTATTTTCATTCATACTGAACTTCTGGTTCTACTTCTATACATGTTCTGGGGGCAATTGAAAATTTCTATTAATAAAAACTTTTTCTACAAATGTTAACTTTTTATTCAAATTTCATTTTCATTTATTCTAATTTATTGTTGATATTTTAAATAATATAATTAAAATATGCAATATCCACACAGGCAACTATGGCGACCATCCAATAAGGATCACAGGTTGTGATCCCTCACTGGCTTCCCACCCTCTAACACTGCTAATTGAGTTTAATATTGCTGGCTATCAGGGGTTAAACATGGGTCTATTGGTGAATATGCTTTTTCCCTCCACTTCCATGGCAGCAACTGGTACATTTTCTTAAAAAAAAAATTCACTGTAGTGGTGTCAAGATTCCATCCCACTCACCCCCCAAAAAATCCCAAATTCCCTAAATTGACAAATTACATGTATGATATATGACATGTATGACAGATCTCAAGATCTGACTTGAAAAAAAAGTTGATTGACTTTCACTGTCTGCACAGTAATACATTTACAGCTTGTTCAACTTAAAAATATAAGTTTCCCTGCTGCCTTAAGGATCCCCTCCAGACATGTTTTAAAACATAAAAATTACTCTTTTGGGATATGTCTGATATGCTTTCGGCACAAAACAGTTCAATTACCAAGTTAATTCTTGAAATCTCCTCCTTCTCCGTCATTGATAAATCTACAAATACGCAAATATTGTTCATTTCAAAAGCTTAATAACTGATGTCTGCTACTTAACTGAAAAGTCCATTTTCTGTGTATGTGCATTGGAGCCCTCAAGTTTCCACATCACGCTTGTGTTGGATGTATATTGGATCACAATTGGCCTCCACAAATGTGTCACAAATCATGCCTGTGGGTACATGTCTTAAACTTAGAGTTAAGGTAAGCACAGAGAAACTTTCCCATTTCAGCAGATGAATGTGAAAGTAGGTAACAATAAGTAAAATCCATTTTTGAGTGGAGGGGGACTTTACAAATGTCTGTTAACTGAACTAAAGTTGAATAATTAGTTCAAAGCTGTCTTGTGAAAAGCAACTGAGGTTCAATAAAGTTGAGATTTTAAGTTGGATCAGCAATTGTTCAGTCATCTTGACAAATGTTTCAGACCCTCTAGAAGTGAACATATTGTGTAACATCACCTCCGCCACTTTTCATTTGTTGTTATGGGCATGTCGACAACGGTTGGCAAGGAAGCAGAGATATTTAAAATGTCAAATTTTTAGCCTGTTAGTATTTCTTAGCAAGCACTGTCTAAATAAACAACTTGGCATTTTCTCCCACAATTTGTGCTACTTTGTGCCAAACCGCTTTTCTTTTGTCCTTGTCCTTGTAATCTGGGAGGGAAGAGTCAAGTCGTATAAAAGTGGAATTCCCGAAACGGCAACAATTATTTTCTCCTCCACAGACATCTTCCTATAACTTCCTAGTACACCATCAAACGACTTCATCAGTTTCACAGCATCACTTCCTGAAACAATGCAGTTGGAAGAATCAGTTTTTCATTTGAGAGAACTGATTAACAACCAGGATATAGCTTTAAATTTGTTTAAGAGGTTTCCAAGATATATGTTTTCTTCAAACTACAACTGATCATATTTCTTTAGAAACTTCAGTGAACAAACAGTACATTCACTCAACTCAACATTTCAAGTCAGAACTCATGATTATAAGTTCTGAAGGTGTCTTAAAATAACTGACTTGAAATAAATATAATTTACATATTTATGTTAATGACAAAAGATAAGTAATTCCTGATTACAGTGTTCTAGTCAACACACCTAAAAGCAAGAAATGTATAAAAGGGCTCTGCAGCTTGAACGAAAAAATCACCTTAAACAGGCATTCACTAGTATTTTCAACCATTTTATTTCAGGATCAAACAACTGTCTATCCTGTGTGTGTTATTCTTTAATGGTAACAAAACATATTGATTTCCCTTTTTGGTGCATAAAAACAGTTTTTCCACATTTGTTCATGCTGATTTCAAGAACTGTCAGGACTCTGTGATGCTGAAGTTCACATTTGATGCATTTATGGCTCTGAGACAATCTGAAAAGGTTGAGAACCACTGTTAGATAACAAATTAGATCCACAGGTGTCAGAGACGGTTATTATTACCACCTTAAATCCCTTCAGGTTTTTACCACAACATTATTATGCATGCTATTTAGCCGATTCCACCAGAAGGGGCATTAAAGTTTTAGCTAAATCTTACACTTTGAGCTCTGTTGGGTAATTAGTTGGCTATCAAGCTAGAAAAATGCACAAATTAACATGTATAATAATGAAAAGCCCCAAAGTGTGAGCTCCATGTGTAATTTACATAATCTGTTCTTGCTCTCTCCTCCAACAAAGAAGATGAACATTTTTTCTGCCATTCAAGTAACTGTTCACAGTTACACAGTAACATCCCCATTAGTGGGATTCTGGAGATCCATTGTCAAACATATTCAAAGCAAACCATTGCCCATTCATCTGGTCCCATTACGGTGGTATGCAGTCCCAGAACTCATGGCAGATACACTGGCAGAACCCGTAGACCATGATCATGATGAGGCTGGCAGGAACCAGGCTCACCAGCAACACCCCAAGTGTTGTCCTCTGCATTATAAGCAGGTAAACCCCCATGGGCAGCGAACTGAAGTACAACAGCCCAAGCACCCACACCAGCACCCGGGCCGAGGTCTGACACAGGAGGGCTGCACAGTTCCACACTGTCCACCTCTGTGTGATGGACGCCATGGAGTCCAGACTTGATGAACGGTAGCCACGGTTTGCAGCGTGGGATCCACGTGCCTGGCGGTGGAGGTCCTGATTTGAGGAGGGTGCCGGCGGAGGCTCCATGATGGTGATGACCACAAAGTTAGGGGAGCCCCGGATGGAGGAGTAGGTGGTGGTGGAGGAAGAGGATGAAGAAGGGGACGTTGCTGATGGGTTGCTACTCATCAGCGAGCTCAGATGCCTGGGGCTCAGGAGCAGCTCTGTGGTTGCCTCCTGGTGGAAGTGGAGGTTCCTCTGGTTCCTGCTTTGGAGGGCCAGCGCCGCCACCAGGTTGCAGTCATCTGGAAGGGTGCTCACAGCATCCCCTGGCAGTCTGGTGACATAGCGGCAGAACGGGCACACCACAGCGTTGGGAGGTGACTCACCGAGGTCCAGAATCTTAGCAAGACATTTGGCGCACAGACGGTGGCAGCATTCGAGCACCTTCGGCCTGCGACTCCCCAGGTTATACGTGCAATAGCAGATCTTACACTCCAGCTCCTCGGTGCTCAGTATGTCCACGTGGCCACAACCATCCTCCATGCTTTGCAGCTCAATCATCATCCTGTCCCCAAGCTCTATCCAGTCTTGAGATCAACAGAAAAATCCGACCGAAAGCTCAGGTCCAGGCTCAGCACCGAGGCACATGACAAGTTTCCCATAGATGGAAATGGTGACAACTCCCCACTCCACTGAAGGTTTGGGGTTCATTGTGGCTGTCCGACAGGCTCCTGTACTGTGTATGTTTGGGGGTGTGTGTGTGTGCAAGAGAGAAAGAAAGAGAGAGAGAGATTTGAGAGTTGATGTGGGAAGCCCCTCGTGAGTTCTGGCCTTGGGGGCTTGCCTGCCTCCGAGCAGTTGGGGAAACTGCGCTTCGTTTGGGGCAAAAAAAAAAAAAACCTTTCATGGGCCGCACGAAAAGAGAGAAAAAATGTGAGAGAGACTGAAAGAAAAGACAGAGAGAGAGAAAGAGAGAGGGAGAGAGATAACTGTTAACACAGCATTAGAAGAGAACAGAGGCGAAAGGACAACAAAGCAGAGTCTGTACAAACCAGAGCTGGAATTTTCGAGCCTGATCTTTTGTTGCTCAGTGAAATTCGGTCCAATTAGTGGCTGACACACACACACACACACACACACACACACACACACACACACACACACCTCTTTAACATCTACAGCGCTCTGTTAACGGTGTATGAGTGTGTATGTGCAAGAAAACATGAATGACTGTGTATTTGCATGATAATGTTTAAGTGTGTGTGTGTGTGCGCACGTGTTCTCTGTACAGTGTTTGATGTCAATCTGTGTATGAAGATTTTTCTTCATAAAACAAACATTTCTGCAGCTAAGTTCATTTTATGGTCCATTTCAGCTGTGTTCAGAGAAAAAACTCTAAAAAGCCACTGTACACAGCCAGATATTTCCCTCAGGAGTTGGTAGAGAGCAAAAACAGACCAAACAGGGAGTGAATATTGGACTTACATTTACCAGGTGGACAGAAACACGACTCCAAATGAATGATAATGTTGCTCCGTAACCGCTGGATGTGGAAATAAGCGACTGTATGCTAACAAGTTCAACATATCAATTTAAAAGCTGCTGATATGTCTGTGTTGTGTTCACTACTTGTTTCCTCTGCCCCCAAGTGGCCAAAAATCAGTCTTTGCAGGTTTAAATATTTAATTAAAAAAAAAAAACAACAACAACACATTGACCAGGATTTTAAGGATGTGAAAATCATAAAAGACATTTCTGGTACTTCCAAACCTGTCGAGAAGTCATCAGTGTTCCTGTGATTCACCTGCTTAGTTTCTATTTTCATTGTCACAAGAAAAAAACGCTTCTTCAGATGCTTAAAGTGACTTCTGTGATGTTTTCTGTTGTGATGAGCACCCTCTAGTGGTTGTGAAAATGGCAACCGTCCTCAATTAGTACTAAAGCCGCATGTGGGAGGAGGTTGGGTTGGATGATTGGCTGAGTGTCTGACTTTAACATCAGAGATCATGATTTGCATCCTAAAAACACTTTGACTAAGTTGTTCTGGTTACTTTAAACTTAACCAGACTTCAACCATGGAGGTGACAGATCAGAAAATTACTCATGGGTTGTTTCATATCCAGCGTTGTCGGTGTCAATATTGGATTGATTCAGCTTGTAACTCTGTCAGTGATTTGTATAAAACCACATTTGTTCACATGAATGCTTGTGGAACATTTTATAGCAACATTTTGTTGACATACTAATCCAGTTGTTGGTCATGGTTACAGCGAGTTAAAATTAAGCTTATCCACAGACTGCAGTTGATTCATAAAATATCAAAGAAAGAAAGTTTAGTTTAGTTAATGAAAGTTACTGTGGTTCCTCTCCTTTTTCACTAAATCCTGGTTCCCAACATTACCAGTTTTTTTCAACAAAAAAAAAATTTCAGTCCAATGTTTCTGTTAATTTATCTGTCGTGTTATACAAATAATGTAATACGGGTTAAAGTTGGGTGGTTTGTGTTTCACAAAGGTATATTTTGTTTAAAGGTTTCAGTCCTGCTGTGTTGAGAGTTTTTTGAGAGTTTTGTCATCAGTGATAGTGAAACAGGCGTGCGTCATTAGCTGTACTAAGCAATGAGTCACCAGGCATTGTCCAGTCGGGGAAAGAAGGATAAAAACTGTTCTGTTGTAAATGACATTCTGTATAATTTGGTGACTCATGGTTGTGTGTGTGTGTGACCAGAGGAAATTGTGATTGTCAGCAGGATTTTCCCTTCTGTTTTATTACAATTTTTGTTAATAAATATCACCTTTTTTTTGCACACTGTGGCCTGCTTACCTTTTTTTTTAACACCCCTTTAAAAGTTTCCAGTGCCGAATAATATTTTCTACCCTTTATATGAGGTGGTGGTACTACAGTTACCTTTCAAAACAGCTATGGATTTGCCTTGAGAATCCTCTATAAGTGTGAATATGTGTCAGAATCGGCGTACTGGCGTGGAGTGAGGGAGTGGCCGCGGCAGTGGAAAGTGGAGCAGATCTTTGTTGGAGATCACGGTTTGGCAGTGAGCTCTGATCTTGATTTGAGTCCAGAACAGCGCAGACCGCAGTGCAAAATGGGTCATCATCTCTTTGTAGTTCTTAGTTTCCCCTCGTTTCTCCCTGAGATGGGTTAAATCTGACTCTGCTGTCTGTCATACAGGCTGTATTCATCCGGCTTTCATTCTGTTTTTGAAACCGCCTTTCTGATAGTGAAAGTTGAAGGATTGAGTCCAACAATTTTTGTAAGTTTCTAAAACAGACAAGCCAACAACCACGCCCACTTTACACAGTGATTGGTCAGGTGTGTGCAGGTGTTCTTCTCACAAGTACTTTTGTAGGTATAACTGACAGCAACCATCAGTGGTAGAATGTAAGTAAGTACATTTACTCAAGTACTGTACTTAAAGGTGCAGTGCGTAGGATTTCTTTATGGTGGTGCAACATGGTGGGCTCCGTGGAAGAGGACCTGCCCCCTATGTAGATATAAAGGGCTCATTCTAAGGTAACAAAAACACAACAATTCTAATTTTCAGGTGATTATACACTAATTAAAACATACTTATGAATATTATATTCCATTTCTGCCAAGCCTGTTCTGCTAGATGCCACTAAATTCTACACACTGCGCCTTTAAGTACAATTTAGGGGTAATTTTACATTACATGAGATTTATCTGGTGGTGACAGGCTTAATCAGCATTGTGTGAACTTGTTTGGCAAAGGTTTGAATGTAACAGACGTTCATTTATATGTAAAAATTGTAAATAAAACCCTATTAATTAATATGGTCACATTCATTTTCTTTATTTTCATATATTACATGAATAGATTGTATAACAATAGCAGCATAACACACGACACGACACACTATAAGACGACAGACTATAAGAAATCTCCAAACACACACACACACACACACACACACACACACACACACACACACACACACACACACACACACAGCTGACGTCAATGACCTCAACCACAACAAAACAAGTAGCGGCTGAAGAGTCTGGACCTGCGTGAAGTCAGACAGAACTAGACTGAACAAGGCAGGAAGTGAGGCGGTTTTGTCCATCACAATAAAAGCATAACATATAAAGATGCACTATCAGTCTGTAAAATGACATTCTGAAATAAAATCCAAGCAGTTGTTATTCCCATTCAGGTGTATGATTTACTAGTATGGGAACTTTCACATTAATCTGTTGAAAGTGGAAAGTTTCTCTGTGCTCAGGGAAAATCCAATTTTAAGGGGCGGGCCAACAAACATGATTTCCTGACCTCACACCCTGCGTGCTGTTATTGGCTGGTGGTTACAATCCTACTGCCCAAAGTTTGAAGCCCAGAAGCGTCCTGAACACAGTAAAATAATAAGAAAATAAGAAAATACAGACATAGGGCAGGGTCTCTGTACATGTAAATACAAGCCCCTTTTACACAGCCTGTTTAAGGCTAGAATGCTGCGCCTTTATTCCGCCTCGCTGTTCTGTATAAAAGCTACAGACACAGAGTAGAGGGGGGGTTGCTCCGCCAGTAAGCCAGCTACGGACTCTTTGAATCTGCATCGTTGGCATGCTATGTAAAAGCACACAAGAGGGCAGCATTATGCTGGCTCAGTGTAAAAAAGCAAAGGTGGCTTAACGATGGATCTTCTTTACAGCTATAATGCAGGATCTCTGTACAAAAGAGCCTACAGACACCATCACGCACTTCTAGTGGGTCATAAGTGATGATTGAGAGGGATTTTTTGTTGGGTCTATACATTGTTTTTTTAATAAAGTCTTACGTGGTATGCATTTTAGTCCTCAGTTAAAAATGGAAAAACTAAAAAAGAAAAGTAATTGAGGCTTGTGTTTCTTAGCTGGTTCAAGTCTTACCTTCAGATTCGCAAGATCACAAGATCACATGATGATGCCAGAACCCTCATAGGTTGCTAATTGGTCCGAACCATGGTGGTTTGGAAACAAGCGTATAACTTGAAACCCGGCAAGATGTATTCACGTGTGACATCGTGATCTCGCGACTCCAGCTGCCTCACAAGGTCAGCTGCCGCTTGAGTACATCAGTTCTCATGCGAAGCATAGTCACCTTTATTTTGAAAAGCCAACACCGGAAGCATATTCGTACACATTCCGGAGAGATTGACACCGCGGGAGGAGCGGAGGGGACCCGGTCGTGTTCCAATGCTGGGGAGCCGGGAAGCAGGAACCGCGGGCGGCGGAGAGGCGGCTGCCGGGCCGCTGAGCGGGGCACACCCCGAGAAGGAGATGCCTCCCGGCCGCGCAGGGTGTCGTCTCACCGGCCTGGTCAACTGGAGGCAGAGACCGTGCAGGACTTCAGCCCTGTTTGCTGCAGCCAACACGCTGTTCTGGTAGGCATCATGACGCAGGGATATCAGCCTCCCATCCGTAAAACACTGAGCTGCTGTTAATTAGAGGAAAAATAACTTTGGATTGACCCCAAACCTCAGTAGAACATCATCATAACATTTATATAATAATCGTATTTCCTGAATTTGCCTGAATTTTATAGCTATTTTATGTTTTGTACCCCAATTATTTTCTCCTATAGAATTACTACAATAAGCTCATCCTCTAATATTTTAGGGGCATACAATTAGTCTTTGGTTCCATCTTCAACTGTATTGAACATAATGGTATATTTTATTATTATATTTTATTTTAAATTGTTATCATTTTATTACCATGATACTTAAAAATCAGGGGTTTGCAAAGAGTTTGCATCCATTGTTTTGAATTTGTTTGTTTTATAATTTCTAATATCTCTATAATATTTTATATAATAATATAATATAAATAAAATAAAGAATAATATGGTAATCTGTACTCGGGGCCATAGCTAGGATTGTAGAAATACTGAGCTCATAAGTTCAAATCCACCCCAACTATCTCCCACTTTTATTTTTAAAAAAATATTTAGTTATTCAGTTGTATTTTCCATACATTTTATATCTGTCAGGAATAAAATTCCAGTGGGGACCTGCTGGCCTTTTGCTGACCTAAAAGTAGTCAAATTTAAGTAAGTCTAAGTCTAAAAATACTTCAAACTGCAAAAATATGGAGGACGTGACCTCAGTGTCCTCAGTGGCAGCCACAGCCCTGTGTTTTTTCCATTATGAGCTTCCGCCCTTGTTTTTATGGTGCGTCCTCATCTCCTGTAGTATTATGATGATATTTTTTTATAAAATTAATTTCAGACTGTGCTGTTGTCAGGAATTTACAGTCCAAATTCATCCAATGCAACCCTAACCCGACAAAATAATTGTATCTCCCTACACATTAGTCTTCATGCTGTTTCAAATAAATGCTGCTGTCCAGAGCCAGAATATAATTCTGGAGGAAAAATACAAAATCAGTTCATTTAGATTTATTTTTCGGCCTAAAAACAATCAAATTTAAGAAATGCCAGAATCAGCCTTAAAGACTCACCATTTATGTGTTACTGTTGAACGTAAAGTCAAAATTCCCCGGCACACAACATGTCCCCTCTGTCTTCAGTGGGGGCCACATTCCTGATTTCAGCTATAGTTAAAAGCTTTTCTTTGACATTTGGTCAGTAAACATTTCTATTCCAGTATCCATTTTTCATGCAGACTCAGAGGGAAATAATATGCCAGTATAATAAAGGGTCTTTTATATTACAGGGCAGACTTTTGTATCCCTGCATCCTTCTGATACCGGCTGGTTATTTTAAATGAGTAAAGAAGAAAATCATGGTATAAAATTGGATGTAATTTGCTTTAAAATGTTGAAAAGACTCTCTGCATCCATAAAAATAGAAGATTGTGGGAACAGTAGGCTACTGTCTGAGAATTTCAGCCACATTCACAATTTCACTGAATACTGGCTCAAAATACTGTATAAATCAACATCTTTTCTCCAAAAATATTATTATTAGCCTTCAAAAGAGCCACAGTGACACAACATGATACTTAGTGCAGCCGTGTGTGTGTCGCTGAATATGCAGATGTGAGGTGAAGCTTCTTTTGTCTCTCTGCAGGTTCGTAGCCTTCACTTCTTTCCGAGCCTACAGCCTGTCGGCCGTCCTGCTGGCTCTGCTGGTCGTCATGGTGACCGCCAGAGACATCGCTCTGTCCAGATCCACAGGTAAAAGCGACAGGACTTTTTATTTTATTAAACTCCCGAGGAAGGTCAGAGTAACCATAACAGCGATTCAATCAAATATTACAAATAAAATATCAAACCAAGTAATAAAACCACAATAATCTAAGAAATAGCTGCAAATTGTGAATTTTCCTAATGAAAGAGACTCTAAAATAGAGCTGAAATGATTACCTGAGTAATCAGTTAGTTGATAAACATGCAACACTTGCATTGTTCCAGCTGCAGCTCCTCAAATGTGAGTATGTGCAGCTTTTCTTTAAGTAATTAATGACAGATTAATCAAGAATGAAAATCATTAGTTGCAATTTTCTAACTTAAATCTGATTATTGTGGCATCTCATTATTAGTGTTTATTAGTTACTACATAATAATACACTTTCAGATACAAATACTATAACATTATTTACCTGTAGACACAGTTTGTTTACTTTGAGTTACTAGTATACATTTAAGACAAAATGTAAAAGAAACACATTATAAAAAGACATTTAAATACAATTAAAAAGAGTTAAATACTAATTTGTCAATACTAATATTGAGAAATACAAATAGCATTAATAATAATTCCAGTTTATAACAACTTGGGTCTTATTTTTGTTGTTTTATACATGATTTCCATCTGTATTAATAACATTTCACTCACTAAGTCAAAAGCTGAAATTTAGGAACATAGTATTAATTATATATAATATTGCTAAAAAAGAAGTCTGACTGGTCAGGAAACAGGAGCAGTCAGGTTCAAAATAATTAGTTTTATAATTTTTTATAACTATAGTAAAAACACTGTATGAGCACACCTTTCTCATTTCCTTACTTCAACAATAAGCTCATATCTTCACTTTAACCCTATTAAAGTGCAATTCTACATTGAACTAAACTGACTCAAAGCTGCGACAAGTTAAGTTGGTAGTCAATCGACAGAAAGTTCATCTGCAACTATTTTGTCTTATTTAAAAGTATTTAAAGTAGTTATATTGCAAGAAATCTCAGAGTTTGATGAATTTCTTCTGGTTAAATGAGCAACTCCACACAGCACCTTAACATCCAGACTGTAGGGGTCGGATAGAAGCTACATTCATGTTATTTTTTTCACAAAGCCTGCGTCACAATCACAGACTACCTTTATCTGTCCAGCATGATAAACACAAACATCTCTGCTTTCACTCTCAGTGTAAATGTGCTTACTTCCCCTCTGACGTCGCAGTAAATCAGCTGCTGGACCAAGCGATTAATCACAAAAATAGTCTGCAGATTAATCGATTATGAAACGATCCTCAGTTGCAGCCCTAAACTGAATAACTATGGGAACAGTTGAGGCTTTTATCCAAGCTGCTCGATGTGGGTCCAGCTCAGATTTTTGGATGATTTCACCCTGATGGCAACTCGTTAGCCTGATGAGTAATAAGGATGCTTACGAGAGATGGTTACTCATCCGCCTGACGCATTTAAAATAAAAATAATGACAGAACAAAAAACAAGACATCATTTATCACTGTCATTTTATATTATCTAAAGAAATGATTACAGCTTCTTTCCTTTTTTTTACGTCTTAGTCAGCACTTCTCTAGAAGTAGTGTTGTGCCTCTGACCATTGTACTCTTAATAATGGTTAATTGTATGCTGCCAAGCCTGCAAATTAGCCGTAATTAGCGCCAAGTAAAGAGAAAATCCACTGTAAAACTCTTAATCTCTGTAAGGAAACAGATATTGACGTTCATTTTTGGATTTCTAGTTCCATTTAGTTGTTTAGTGTATTTTTCCTCTTCCTGTGGACTCCTCTAAGGTTTATTATGAGGGCATTATCCAATGACGTGTACCCATCCAGTGTTAAATCATGATAAAGATTTCCTTTTTCCACAGGAGCTCACTTATGGCGCAGCATGACAGCAAGGTAGGATACTGAAGTGCATCCGATGGTTGTTTGTTCATGTGTGTTTGGTGTTAGACAGCGATTGCAGGTTAGAGTTTTAGTTTCAGAAACATATCTGAGAGGCAAAGCTGCTCTGGAGGTAGAAGTCATCTGATTGGTTTAAAATTTGGTGGTCAGGGTTAAAGCCCGCTGCTGAGGTTAGCTTACCCGCTAATTTGATCTGCAGTGAAGGAACACAAAAATATAACTGTAAAGTTTTAAAAAAATGTCAAAAGTAAATAAAATGTGTAGATGGAAATTACTTTTTTTCTTTTAATTTGAGATTCAGGAAGGTCAGCAGGCTAATTAATTAGCTTAACTTATAGGTACAGGACAGTTTTTGTAATTTGAACTCAGAAGCTCAAGTAGATTAACTAGCTAGTTTAGTTCACAATTTTTCAAATCTGTCTTAAAACAATAGTCAGGTGCCCAAATGAACATTGAAATGGTGTTTACTTATTGTAATTTAAAAGTTGATGTGAAGCTTATATAAGGCTTCCTCAGTCTGAGTTAGTCATATCAAGTGGATATCTGACACATTTACAGTCTTTTTAGCATCAAATTCCCTCTTTGTGTTTCCTCGGACAGTGTTTCCCTGTTGAGCTGCAGGTGGAAGTATAGTAACAAAAAGAGAGACTTTCACACTAAAAAGACTGTAACGTTGAAAGATATCTACTTGATTTGACTCATTTGGACGCTGAAGCTTCATATTAGCTTCAGATAAACTTTTAAATACATTTTTGCACAGAAGGAGGACTGTGGATTTTGTCCCCCATCATTTATGTTGTAAGTACATTATGAAGGGATCTTCTAATGTTCAGTATGAACATGAGGAATGATTACAGCAAGAAAAACATGTTTCACTGTTCATTTGGGCTCCTGACTGTTGTTTTAAGATACACTTGAAAAACTGTGAACCCATCTTTCAAGTCTTGAGTCTTAAATGTAATTCTTGCCTTGCACAGACAAAACTACTTCAGAAATGTGTGTCATGTCAAACTAAATGCACAGACGTGTTGAACAGACAGCTCAGCATCCTTTCTGACACCAGACTCATCCTAAATCTGCACTGGACTGTTGTGAAGCCCTGCAGAGCTGATTGGTCACACATGACCGTCTAATCAAATCCCACCGCTAACATCTCCTCTCTCAGACTGAGCCATGTGACGGCTCCAACACTGGTGTAGTTTCAAGTCACAAATCATCTTGTGATACACAAGTATTTACTAGCATTTAGTGCTGAAATGGTTAGTTAATTAACAGATTAGTCTATCAACAGAAAATGTATGTAATTGTAAGTTGAATAGCTTCTGGGATTCTGACTGTTGGTCCGACAAATAAAGCAGTTGGGAAACATCACTTGGAGCTCTGCGTGGAAGCTATGATAAAAATAATCAGTGATTAAAGTAATCATTGTTGCAGCCCTTGTTTATATGTGCAGTGCTGCATTCATTCCCTCATAAAAACTACCTCTAATTACAACCTTGTGACTTTTTGCTCAGAAGTGATCCTGTATTTACGACATGTTCAATAGATTAATAGATATATGTGGTTTGCAATGTGTGTTTTGTGCTTTTTCAGCATAAAGATGCATTTGTTATAAATACGTAACCTTCATGATTCAATCGCCTTTGATTTAATTTCATGTGTGTGTGCTGCCGTAGCTTGTAAACAAGCGGTTGTCAGTCAGATAGTTCCAACTTTTTTTTTTTTTTTTGCTTTTTTTTGAGTTAATTTTAATGGATAACTTGTGTGTAAGACTGTAAGAGGAGAAAAACTGTTTCAAAAAGGACAGCAAGTGTGTATTCAATAAGAAAACCTCAAAATATGAATACATCCTCAGAGTTTTATAAAAAATTAAACCGGCACAGATGACCCTTTATATATATATATAGCATCTATGAAATCTGAACAAATAATATATAATTTGCACATGGTTTTAGGAGTAATAGTCCTTGATCCTCTTGCTTGATCACATTGCAGTGAATTTACTCATCAATTCTCTTGATCTCTTGATGTGACTGGTGTGCTTATCATGCTTTTAACTTTTACCACTTGGTGGAGCCTGAGCTCATTCAGTTGGCTCAGGTGACAATACTGTATGACAACATGAGTGACTTGACAAATCCCCCACATAACCTTAAACACCAGGCGCTAATCTGAGTGTGATGTTAGCATCATTTATTGCCCTGTTTGAGTTTGACTGCAGGGATCAACTTTGACATTTTCATCTTCCCCCTGTTAAAATCTGTAAATAGTAAACCTTTGGCTTGAAGCTTTCAGAGTGAGCACAGATTGTAGAATAACACTGGATCACAAAGCTACAATACGTGAGGCTATGATAAACATTAAAGGGGACATATCAGGCTTTTTGTGATTGTTATTTTTATTCTGTTATGACTGATGTTAAACACGGTAAAAGTTCCAAAACTTGAGGTGAACGTATGTAAAAATGTTCCCTGTGAGTCAAAATCCAGGGCTTCATCCTGCTCTGAACGCTCTATTTGCAAAGTTACCTCTACTTCCTCCTCATGATGATGTCAGATTGCTCTCACATGCCCTCAAACAGCCGTCTGTAGGTAGCATTTGTGTTGCTCACGTTGTCCACTCACATATTTTGGATCGGATTCAGGCTTCATCATGTCCGGATGTATTTGAGAAGTTGAAATTTCGAGTAAAGAAGGAGAAAAAGATCCTGCTACTATAGTTTGTTTACGTAGCCTCTGGAGGAAGCCTCCTGAAGCTTACCAATCAGAAGAAAGTGGGCTGATTAGGAGGGAGGCCTTAAAGACACAGGCAGAACTGAGGGGCTACATAAAGGGCCAGTAAAAGATAAAGGAGTTTTTAACTGTGAAACATGTAAAAATATTCCAGTAGAGCCCCAGAATATAAATATAGATCTGGAAATGTGCATGATACGCCCCCTTTAAAGTTAATTCCTAACTTAGGAGATTGCACGTTCACACAACATCTCAACTCAAGTGCACTTACTTAACTTTTTCCTGGAGCTTTAGACCATATCACACTTTCATTTAACTGAGGATCTATTACACAAATTAAAAAAAAAAACAACATTTAATCAGCAAACCACATAAATCACTGTTTTAAATAGAGGTATTTTATTAATGACAGTTATTGTGTACTTGTATTTTTGTGTCATAGTGTTTGTTTAGCCAGCGGTATGGTTTAAGAGATGGTAATTGAAATATCTTGACAGCTATCGGATGGATTATCAAGTGTTAGCATGCTAACATGCTGAACTAACATGGTAAACATTATACCTGCTATCATCAGCATGTCAGCATTGTCACAGTAGTTAAAGCCTGCATGAAAATACGCTAGATGATGCTCAATAATGTCATGGACTAATTTTCATATTTGCAACATCATGAGTAACCACATGTACACAAGATTTCTTTTAAAGTAAAGTAAATAAAATGAAGTCAAACTAAAGATAACGGACTCTAACTAGTTATATCAATGGCTAAATTTATCTCTATGGTGCTGTCATTTCATTAACTGGATGAAACGTTTGTCTGTTTCTATCTGTTTGTCCGGTTTAAAAATTTGAACAGTCACAGTTAGATGAATTAAATCATATTTACTTTTTCACTTGCTAATACGGTCCATGTTGTTGAGTTTTGACCCATTTGGCCAATTGAGTCTGGCTTGTACTCGAACCTGCAGCCCCTCTGTAAATCCACAGATTACTGCAGGCGGCTGTGTAGTGGAGAGTCACATTGGTCATCTGGTTCACACTCCTGCCCTTGTTTTGAAAGTGTGTGTGTGTGTGTGTGTGGCTGGTGGTGGTGGTGGTGGTGGTGGTGGGGGGGTCCGTTACTCGATGCTGCTGCTGGTCCCAAAGGCTTGGTGGGATTCAGCGGAGGTGAGAGGGATTTGTGGGCGCCAGGCTGGATGCAACACATCTGAGTTGTATAACTGAAAGTCGGGTGAGTCCAGGTCAGGGGCGGCTCAGAGAGCGTTTCCATCTCAGGATAATACCAGTAAGCAGAGTAAGAAAGACGTAATGCAACATGGAAAATTGAGCTAAAAATGGCGTCAGTATTGTTAAAGTTTTTACTCGGGGGGGAAGGTAAACACACAGAGTTTGTGATTTTCATATGAAGCTTTTTGTCATTCCCAATATTTTTGGGAAATGTAATGAAAAAATGAAAAACGTTCCCAACTCAAAGTCCACGTATACAAGCTTTTTCTGGAGCTTCATCACCACATGCAGGTAGTTTAGTTATCAAGTAGATCTGTTGACAAAAGCCTCATTCGGACAGGATTAACATTACAGAGGGAGTTGGGGAATGAAATATTCACCGTGCCCCTCTCTAATTCAACTCATCATTCCAGACGGCACTTTAACCACGGGGAAATGACAGGATATGAATGGTCTATAATAGGCATGGACACTCAGCAGGACAAAGCCAAAAGCCTCCCCAGGGGAGTGCCGAAGAGTTGAGGGTGAGGTAAAGATAGTGTGTGAGCTGAAGAAGAGTCAAAAATCCTTCTCTGAGTCAAAACACAGTCAGGTCTTAACGAACAGAAATGAAACACATATGGATATAATTCAGTGTGACTTACACTTCCTGAGGATCATTATCTCTGATGTATGTCCATCGTCCATAAATCCGCTTAGAAATCAGTAGATAGACGCTACATAACTTGCATAAGAATCATCACATTTTTAAGTTTTCCTCAGTATCAAAGTTATCCAGTGATGGTTTTCTGTACATCCATGGCTACATGGTAAACAGGAACTGCTAATAGCTGATTCAGTGGACTCTTAAAGTTGCCAGTATGTGAACAAATACCAGCAAAAAACGAGTCTGAAAGAGAACAGCAGTACCTACCTGTAGCTGACATTACATCAGCCTATTTAATGAGCTTTTACGGGGTCTTGCTCTCCTGATGGTTTTAGTTTTTTCTGTCATCATATTGGTTCCCAGATGGGCCTACATGTTGGTGTTAGCATGTTTCCATCTGTCAGATCAGCAGAAACATTTTTTTGGACTTACTTTATTTTCACACAAAATTTAAATGTTACACTGACCTGATAAAATGAAGCAGAAGGA